>NW_015386244.1:220661-257608 GCF_001527695.2 Protobothrops mucrosquamatus | reverse complement strand
GTCAGCCAGACAGTGCCGGCTGGCGACCCCCAGGGGGAGGGCCTTCTCGGTGGGAGCTCCCACCCTCTGGAACGAACTACCCCCAGAGATCCGGGTGATCCCGGATCTCCCTTCCTTCCGCCGCGCCCTTAAGACATGGCTTTTCCAACAAGCAGGACTGGCCTAAGGGGAAATTTTTAGTGGGGTTTTAAAAGCAATTCTAAAAATTAATAAGGCCAAATTTAATATTTCATCTTAACTTTGTTTTAATGATAGTTTTTGGGGTATTTTTTGTAGTTGTTTTTATCAGGCTGTCAGCCGCCCTGAGTCCGCAAGGAGAAGGGCGGGGTATAAATTCAAATAATAAATAAATAAATAAATAAATAAATAAATAAATAAATAAATAAATAAATAAATAGATGCTTGCTAACTGAAACGAGTATTATAAATCCAATGCTGCTGGGGACCTGTTGTGATTTCTGTTTACCTTTGCTGAACTTCCTGAAGGTTTGGTTCCTTCAGTCCTTCCTTGTCAGCCCTTTCTTCAAGATCCTCAATTCGTTTTAAGAGATGTTCTTTACGCTCTAGGATGGATGAACAAAGAGCACTAAGGGCCTCTGCTTCACTTTGCTTAGATCCAAGCAAAGACTGAATGGATTCCAGTTCTATACAGACATTGTCGGCAATGTTACTGCAGGAACTCCTCTGCTCAGAGTTTCCTTGTTTCAGATGGTAGTGGGCTTTAGTAAGGGATACATCTAAACTGGCTGCTGTAGATTCCAGTTTGTTGACATCTTGAACGACGTCACTTAGCTTCTTCTTCAGCGTTTCTGATTTTAACTTATCTATGTTTTTTGTTGTTTCTACCTTTTGTCTCAACTGGTGAAGTACATGGGATGCAGAGATATGAAGTTCTAAAAAGGCCTTGAGATGGGGAAGAACATCCTGACGGCGGCTGATTACTTGATCAGCCTCTTGGTACAACTGGAGACAGTCTTCAACCTTATTTTGGAATACACTGTGATCTTCTGGCTGAGTGAAAGAACACAACTTTTCAACGTGACTCTTCAGACTCTGTAGCTCTTTGTCTTTTCCTTCCACGTCTAATTTGTGCTCCTATAAGAACAAGAGAAATGATATTTTTTTTTTAAATGTGTAAGCTTTTGCTTAGTACTTAAACCTGAAAAGAACATGAGAGTTTGGAAACTGACAAGTTGCAAAGCTCACCCTTCACTAGGGTGAGACAGAATGCAAAGAAGAAAAAAAGACCTCTCTTTGTATTGCCATTGCAATTTCTGAAAAATAACCAGATGGATGGAGATGGTTCTTTGGGACGTGGGTACTTGTAGATTTTTTACTGTGGGCACACTGGCACACATTAAAAATGAAATTCTGTTGCTTGCCTCTCAAAAGTGTACACATATATAACACACATATAAACATTCTATAAAGAACATATGTATATACCTACAGCTTTACATATACACACATATAAATATTAATCACTGTGCATTTTATGAAGAAGAACCTGTGCTCTACTAAAGATGCCCCAGAGATTATTTGCTAAATGGCTCTTATTTGTTTCATTATGAATTATTTTACCTTATTCTGACATATAGCAGGCTGTAGATCGGTTATATTAATCTCTGAAGTTTGCTGTAGTTTACAAAGAATTGGCTTGATCCATTCAGAAAAATTGAGGAGAAGCTCATCATATTGTCTGTGTTCATCAAGCACGGACTGGAGGAAAATTATCCTAGAAGACACCAGGGTTAGTATATATATTCCAAGCTTTCTCCTTTTTTAAAATCTGTAAACTTAATAGCGGGGTTATTTAATTCATTAATTTAGATAATTTATATGGCCAAAGATTTTATACATGATTTTGGGCAGCCAACAATCCATCGAAAAAAGTACTAAAGCATCTAATCAGAAAATACAAAACAAAATTAAAGTAAGCATAATACAATAGCTGAGGCATTGGAACAAACAGGATATATTTTCACTGGTTTGGTTCTTTTATAATGCTCATTTAGTCTGAGAATTCTAACTATAAAGTGAGTTTAAATGAAAATAAATAATTTTTGAATAAATAGACATTTCCAGAGAAGCAGCTATATTGATGTGATGCAGGAAAATTAAAAATAATAAAAGGTATTCTGTGTCAATGTGTGTGTGACAATGTGCATGGATATATGTTTATACACATTTCGTATGACTATAAATAGTGAAATAAGAAATGCACAAAAATCCAAACGGTGACTAAGTCAATCTTCAACGTATATAAAATTCTTACAATGAATAACTGTAATGACAATGGTAACATCCTGGCAGAGTCATTTGCATGCACACACACACACGTGCCCCACTCTAATTTATCTCATTTTATACTAGAGCATAAGATTAAACCATAGATCAGGAAAAGAAGCTGAAGAAAAGCACAGCAAACAATAGACACAGTAAATAAATAATCAATATTGCTTTCATTATTCATTTCTCCAGAGAACTTCCAGGCAATAACAAACAAAAACATCTTGAGCTATGTCCCAAGGTATATAATTTGGAAATCTGAATGTGGGGATAATTCTAGCTAGGTTTACACATAATGCCAAGCCATAATGAGGCTTGGACTTAGCATAACGTTAGAACTAATTGATATAATGCTTGGAAAAACATCAAATTATAAACCAAATCAGAGAAATAGACCCTCGGCTGTGATTGGAGAAGACTCTATTGCTCTATGGCTCAAAAGAAAAAGTGGTTGAAGCTTCTTCCAAAATACTGTAAAAGAAGGAAAATTGCAGTCACTCCACATCTGGAGGGATTTATTGGTTTCCTGTATTTTCTATAAACCTTCTGCAGTGTAGGCCCATTTCTATAGACATGTAATGAAACTTATGGTGGATTTGTATTACATTAGGTCAGTTATAATGTCTGGGTCATTAAGCTCTATTACATAAATACAAACCTCCTGTTAACAGTCTGAGGTAGATTTTTCCATCTTTCATCAACTTTTTCTAATTCTTTTTTAACCGATCTCAGACTTTCACTGCAACTTGCTTTAAATAGTGTCTCATTCAACTGGAATATGCTAGTATAATGCGAATCATGAGATGCAATATCCATTTTCAAATCCTGAGAAACATAAAAATATACATTAGATAAATAGCTTATATAGCATGGAAATTAAGAAACAAGTATAAAGTAACAACAATAAAAAGTCTAAAACAAGTATGATTACACGCAAGAGTCCTAGCCCCTGGTGTCAGGGAAGGTACTTTTGCAATGTTCAATGTGGTTGCCTGAAATTCTACAGAAGCTTGTCCAGAATTTGTTTCCTAAAACTAATATTGGAAATACACAAAGAAAGTAAAAGACAGTCCAATATGAGTTTCAGAGATATCAAGTAATTTTATAAGATGTATACATGAATACTATTTATTCCCCAATGATGACCAACAGATACTAGGGAATTTTTCTTAGATAAGAATACTTACAAAAATCTTCAGGAGGACCCAAGATGGTACCCTGACTGCCAGCTAGGAAAATAGGCATTTGGGTCATTTTGAAAGCTATGCAGCTTCTTACATATTTAAAAAAACATAACCAAGCTATCAAAAACATGGAACCTAAATCTCTTAATTTAGGCTTCGGATTTGGGAATACTAGAACTGATCTTCCTCATTTCTCATGCATTTTTTGTATTATAATTTCTTCTTCAGTTGAAGAGAGACTTTCTTCAGAAACAGATGTTTCTCCTTGATGTTTTCATTATTTCTGAAGTTATAATTTTTAGAAATGTTTGAGAACTTTACCGATTTTTACTTGCCTCGCAAAAAGCTGAGAACTAGAATTGAGATTTTAAAACATTTAAATGGAAGAAATTTTTTTTTTGAAGAGTGAATAGAAAGAGGCTCTTCAGTGGGAAAGGTGTCTAGTTTATGTACCAAATTATAAAACAAAACCTTGAAGGTCAATCATCAGAGCTTAAGGTGGCTACATTAAAGGAAACATTTGATTTATGAGCTCCTGAAGTGCTTGAGCATTTTAACCCTTTACTAGAGCTAGAACTTTCTACTGAAGAACAAATCCCTCTGGAGACAATTGAGATGGATTCACCTGATTTACAAAAAAACCTGAATGATGATTTAAAGACTGAAAAAGACATTGTGGGTTACCGTTTCGAACTGAAATATAAGAAATTTATTGGATTTATTTCATAGAAACTACAAGGCCATATGCTCAAAGTTTTGTTTTCATGTCTCATTCAGTGAAGGAAGGCTATAGCTTTATGTCCCTAGACCTGCAGTGCAAATCACTTGTTAAATTATTCACCAAATTCAATACATTGAGTTATTTTCAAGGAACGGATTATTTCATTATGTTCTGGTCTGTTTAATTTCAAATACTCAGTGGAGAGTTATGACCATTGTTAGAGTTCCATTGCTATAAAAATGAAGGCACTATAAAATTAGGGAAACATTTGAGTTGCCAACCCGGAAATCTTACTTGAAGTAATTGTAGTTCATTTTCTAGTTTAACTTTGTCAGCAGAAACATGCTGTTCTGTAGGTCTGACTGCAGTTTCACACTTCTCTAACCAAGTCAAAAAGGTAGACAATTCCTTCTCCAATCTAGTGGAATATTGTAATAAATAAATAATTCCGTTAATCCAGTGCCGCTAAAATATTTTTTAAATCTGCAAAAACTTTTGTAGCTGAAAAGAACATAGGGTACTTTTTACCTCTGACATTGTACTAGATGAGTCTCTAAAGAGTCATGTTTCTCTTGCACTTGTTTCATAATATTTTCATGTTTTTGCTGAAGCATGACAATATCTTGATTTGCTTTTTCTTTGTTTGTAAGTTTGCGAGAGCCGGATGATAAAGAAGTCAGTGCTTGATTCATTCTTTCCAGATCTTGTGAGAGGTCCTGCTTAATACAAAGCAACAAAACAGAAGCCATTTAGCACCATGTTCCCAGATGCACTGATTTATAGATTACAATGTAGTAATAAAAAGTTACATTTAAATTTTAAGTGGTTTAATACAAGCAATTTTAGAAAGTATACATGCTTAGCTATATAATACATTATTTCCCAATTTGTGAATACAAATTTTCTTAATTCAAAAATTGTCTGTAAGTGATATGTCTCATATTGTGCACATAAAAGAGAGGCTTCAGAGAACTATCCAAGTGGAGCTTTTATCTTGTGCCATAACAAGCTTGTTGACCATGGAAATCTCATATTTCCTATCATTTGCTAAATTCTGACTATAAACCCATTCAAAACAGTACATGTCTTTTATTTGTTGATCCTGTCAAACAAGTGACAAAAGTTGAAACAAAAAGCTACAAGTTTTTATTACCGTAAGGTCTTGGAGAGCCTTATAAGTTTCTGCCAATGAACAGGATGAGATATCAAGCTCTATCACTTTGGCTTCAGAACTGCTTAAGTCTTCTTGAATCTAAATCAGTAAATCAAAAGAAGAAGGAGAAGAGGAATAGGAGGAAGAAAGAGGAAGAGGAAGGGGAGGAAGAGGAGGTTACATTGCCATTTTCTATCATTTAAAACAATTAATCTTGGATTCTCCAGAGTGTATCTTATGAGTTGCAATAGTTCGTAAGGTCAATATGAGAGAGAGTAGTAGTCAGTTGCTTACTGATATTTCTGTAATAACAGTTCATGCTACTCAACTGCTATTAGTTACTTATGTTAATCCTAATTATGAGAGTATAAGAATGATTTATCTTTTAAAATAATATTCTTCCATACAACTAGGATTACTATGCTTGTTAAAAATATCAATAGCAATATCTTATGCTAAAGGCAAGGGCCAATATAGTGGAGTAGTTAAGGCATCAGTCTAGAAACTAGTCTTGCCTTAGGCACAAAGCCAGCTTGGGTAACCTTAGACCAGTCATTTCTCTTACCCTAAGAAGGAAACAATGGTAAACCACTTCTGAAGAACCTTGCCAAGAAAACTGCAGGGACTTTACCAGGCTGTATCCAGAAATTGAACACTAGACTAAGTGACTGAACTATGCTCAAAACTTAGGAACGGGCATACAGAAAAATGGCAGCAGGTGCTCTGGATTGATGTCAAAATTAGAAATATTTGGCTATAGCAGGAGACAGTTTGTTCACTGAAGGGCTGGAGAGCAGTACAATAATGAGTATCTGCAGGCAACAGTGAAGCATGGTGGAGGTTCCTTGCACATCTGGGGCTGCATTTCTGCAAATGGAGTTGGAGATTTGGTCAGGATCAATGGTGTCCTTAATGCTAAGAAATACAGATACATATCCATCATGCCATACCATCAGGGAGGTGTGTGATTGGCCCCAAATTTATTCTGCAGCAGAACAATGGCCCCAAACATATAGTCAATGCCATTAAGAACTATCTTCAGTGTAAAGAAGAACAAGAAGTCTTGGAAGTGATGGTTTGGCCCCCAAAGAGCCCTGACCTCAATATCTATTTGGGATTACATGAAGAGACAAAAGATTTGAGGCAGCCTACATTGATAGGCTGTAGATCTGTGGTTAGTTTCCCAAGATGTTTGGAACAATCTTGAAGGAACCTTGCCGAGTTCCTTCAAAAACGTTTGCATGTTTAAAATGTGTGGGTTTCAACTCCCAGAATTATTAATTGATTATATTTAAAACAATATTTAAATACAGATAGTCCTCGACTTACAACAATTGAGTCCAAAATTTATGTTGCTAAGTGAGACATTTGTTAAGTGAATTTTGCCACATTTTGCGACTTTTCTTGCTTAAGTGAATCATTGCAGTTGTTAAATTAGTAACACAGTTGTTAAATGAATCTGATTTTCCCATTGACTTAGTTTTTTAAGAAGGTTGCAAAAGGGATCACATGACCCCGAGAGATTGCAACTGTCATAAATATGAACCAGTTGCCAAGCATCCGAATTTTGAGGCTGCAATGGTCATAAGTGTGAAAAACGGTCGTAGGTCACTTTTTTCAGTGCTTTTGTAACTTTGAAAGGTCACTAAACAAACTGTTGTAAGTCAAGGACTACCGGAAGACCCTTTGTGTCTTAATATGTGGTTTAGCACTCAACTGTCACTGTGTTTTTTGAATGGCCTAGACAAAATTGATGTGTTCTACCTTTCTAAAGTTTTCCTCAAATTTTTGCTGCACCGATGCCCTTCCTGCGATGGTTCCTTCCAAATTCTGTGCGTGGTCTCTGAATTCTTCCCAGTATCTCCTAATCTGTGTCAACTTGGCTTTAATATGTGCCGATTCTCCAGAAGTAAGATACTGAGAGAAAAGTTGAGCATCTTCTTCTAGCTTTGGCATTTCGTTGTCCTTATCAGCTATTTCATTCTTAACAGCCTAAAATGTAAATAAGTGTACATAAAGAAGCCATATCATGGATTGTTCCATACATTACACGGAAATCACTTTTGCTTCAAACAAAAAAGGGCACTATCAATGCATACAATGATCACCTGTTATCTATCATGTTATACATCATTATTAATTCATACATTTATTACAGGATCAGGTTTAAATAGGTTACTGATAAAAACGTAATTATTAAACTTAGCTATTTTTCTTGCAGCCATGTGTTCATTCTTCTCCATATATAACACTGAGAAAGCTTAATTTTCATTCCTTAAATGATTCTGTGGTAATCAGGCAATTGTGTATCATATAGCAATATTAATGGATTTTTTTGTGGCGTACTTTGCAATTGATTAAACCTTTAGTAGTCTATTAGCACTTATCAATCATATGTCCATGTAGTTTGGAAGAAACACTGATTATTAATATTCTTGTAATCAAAAATGTCTTATTTGTTCTAAAGCAGGCACAACTGATATAAATGTACTCATTTTTTTTAATTTGGAACAATTAACCGTAGGTGGTTTGTTCAAAGGAATTCTTTGACTTTGCTCTAATTGTAGTAAGTAATGGCTAACCTGTTGGTTTATGAAAACATCCAAATTAACATGAATTACTATTTGGCTTTTTAAGCCTAATGTGCAAGAAATGAAAAGTAAAACACACAATTCAAGTAATAGTTTCTATTCTTTTGCAAATAATTAGTCCTTGCTGATTACAGCAATATGCATGATGCTGGAAAATGAGGACTTATAATTGAATTCATTGTAACATAGAAAGCAGGCCTAGATTAACTTGTTACAAGCAGACGTACAAAATGTGAGGTCACAGGCTACATGGGATCCACTGCTATTCTTTTTCAGTTGTTTGGGGGATAGGAAAATATTTAAGGTGTTAAGGGGAACTGGGTGACATAAGCCACTTAAAATACTCCTTTTGCCCCTTTAAATTGTTGGTCTCCCTCTACAAAATCAAACCCATTTTAGATCGTGCCCCTGACTACTTTTGAATGCTAGCCATCAACATGCTGTATGAAGCTTGCTGCCACTTTAGACAGTTGGTTGAATTTCAGATAAGAGACAGAACCAACTTTATCAACTGAATTGGAAATTACTGGTCAAAATTTATGTGTTCTACCTTTCTAAAGTTTTCCTCAAAATTATGCTGTACTGATGCCCTTCCTGCAATGGTTCCTTCCAATTTCTGTGTGTGGTCTCTGAATTGTTCCCAGTATCTCCTAATCTGTGTCATCTTGGCTTTAATATGTGCTGATTAAATATGTGCTCAAAATGAAATATACTACAGTGTTAGCTATAATTGCCTTTGCCAATGATATTGTAGGTTTTGTGACACTGGACAGAGATCTTTAACAAAGCTTACATTGTATTCTTCAATGCTTATGGATCTTTGAAGGAAGCCATGATGATAAAATTATATAAAGTTAATATAAAAAATGCAAGTAATTGTGTCTAATTATTTATGACTGCCCCAAAATATGCCTTTTAGAATTACTATAAACAACAAAGATACTTTGAGTGAAAGCATTCTTAACTGAAAAAAATATATAAGATATTATGTCTTGACTTTAGCTATAACTAGAATAGAGTTTCTGTTCTCAGAAAGAGCTTCATCATCTCAGGTTGCTTCTGATCCTGAAGACTGGATTACTCTTACAAATGGTAGGGTTTATGGTGTTGGGTCTGCAGAAGAAAGAGGAGAGTTCATAGAAATACTCTCTCCCCTTGTGATATAACCTTTAGTTTTAAGATCATGCTTTACAATAATGTAAACTACATTATTTGTAATATATTCACATACAATTGTCATGCATGTCTTTCATTTGAATTTTATTTATTTACTTACTTTTCAGATAAGATATAGTTGTAAATATATGGAGACAATTGGTATTCTTCCTTTTAAATATTTCTATGCTATTTTCCCCTTTATTACCAGCATATGCTAAGGATTCATAAAAAGCTACTCTTATTCTCAATAAGAGGTAAAGAACAAGGAGAGAACTATAGAGAAGATCTCATTAACATGAGACCATTCTGTGAGAACTACTTACTTTAACTTAAGTCCAATAGTAGCATCCTTTATATTTTCACACTAAAAATATGAATAAATAATGATAGTAATTATGTCCCCACCCACCTGAAAGAAGTATTGTTCTACCAACACTCCTAAATGGCTAACTGCCTCTCCCCCGTGCAATTTATAATCACAGTGTTAGAACGTTTTCACTCAAAATTATGACCCTAACTAGTGTAAGAAGGCCTTGATGGGGCCAGATAAAAGTGTTTGCTTGGTTATTATTATGTAAATCAACATTTTATCTTAAAATGAAATATATGCAGCCCTCTGATAAAGACTACCCTATGTAGCAACTTCTCAAAGTTGGGAAGGAGCTGAAAAAGTAATTTTATGAGCTGTTCTCATACTTACAACCACATTCCCGCAATCATGTGCTTGTCATTTGCAAGCTTCACAGCTGGTTTCTGACAAGCAAAGTCACTGGAGAAACCAGTGTAAAATCGCAAGTCACAGTCACATGATGTCTCATTTAATGACAGCAGCAGAAGTGAGGTTGTTAGTTGGCTTGGCAGTAGAGTTGCAAGTTTTGATTATAGCTATTAACTGAGGACTACCTTATTCTTACTGCAAAGGCAAGCATCTTTTTATACATATTACATAAAGCATTCAATATTATTAATACTGTAGTACAACACATGTTGTGATGAAGGGCACCATGCTGAACCTCAGATAATTAAGCCAAATAATCAAATCTTCCATCTGTACTTTGCGGGGCATAAGGTAGACATATCCAACATACCATGTACTATGTACGGGTGATGTCTTCCACTGCTATATGTCAGTGTCCATTCTCATCACAACAATCAATTAAAAAATAATAAAATCTAGATCTTTTTCTCTACAAATGGACTAACAGTATTTTTACTTTAAGAAGTTCTAGTAGTTTGATAGGGAAGTTATAAAGAAGTTCTAGGAATATGTATGTATGTATGTATGTATGTATGTATGTATGTATGTATGTATGTCTTTGGTTATTCGGGTTTTCTCCCGCGTAAAATTGGAAGTGTCTTGGCGATGTTTCGACCCGAATAACCAAAGACCTACATACATACACCAGCAAAAACCTCAGAAAACAAATATATATATATATATATAAAACCACAAAACTTTAAAAAATTAATCCTGTATGTGAAATTTACATTCTAGAAATTCTGATTAACTATACTTGTAGTTGAAATGCTTAGTAACACTCCAGAGGAAAAATAGAATCTAGTATATAATATAAAGAACTCAGAGTATATAAAAAAGGTTTAGTTACCAATACTGAATCCAGGCATTCCTTTATTATTTCAGCATTACTTGAGAAAGTACACAAAATTATACACAATTTATCTAACATATTGGAATAAAATACTGTAACTGCAATACAGATTACAATAGAAATCATTCTACATTCTGTGAAAATATACCCAGGATGATATTTTGCATGTAAAGAGCATCACCAAAAAAACAATCCACTGAACTTTTCACATATACCAAAGTTTTTTTCATTTAATTTAAAACTTTAAATATGTGTATTTTATTTTAAACTCTTACAAAACCTTCTGCCTTAGTATTTTTATGTCAAAGTATGTTGTTAGAAACCTATCCCTCTGCTCTGCAGATTACTAATGGAGGGCAAAAAATAAAACAATATTTAATGCTAAATAAAATGTGAACCAATCACCTTAATTTGGTTGATTTGCACATCCAGGGAAGATGATGGTATTTCCAAGGCATCCAGCGTTTTTTCTTTTTCATTGATCCAGAGGGACAATGCTTCAAATTTTTTCCCAAACTGATCCCACTTGTCTTTCACCATTTCCATGGTTTTAATACTAAAATCAACCATATTTAGTGAAAAAAAATTAACACTCTGTTACCGTGTAACTATGCCCGTTCTCTTACATGTCCAGTTTAAAGAAATTCTTACATAATGGCATGCCATTTTAAAAACCAAACCACAAAATGCCTGTTTCTAAATTTAAAATTATAGCATCCAAGGAAACTGGTCTTAATCACCCCCAGAGTGTAGGAAGTGCTATCCCCCCCCCATTTTCTGAGAAGAACAAAACTAGTGTGCAAAGTAGCAAATCATCTTCTGAGATATTATTTTCAAAGGTATATTTTTAGAGCAGTGTGGAAATTAACCACCTAGCAGCTACTACCTGGGTGGTTTTTAAATAGCTTATTTTTAATCAAAGATGGTTACTGTTTTAGATGTAGTATAATACAAGTAAAAAAATAACCTTTAAAGTGAGCTGAAGTTTTGATACTGACCTACATGTCTCAGTTATCATGAAACCAGGAGAAAATAGAGAAGCACTGCTGAAGATTCTGAATATATTTATATAATTCTTCATAAAATATTCTTATTTGGTTATTGGACTGATGTGCAAACTGATTATTGTAATATCCAAATCAGATATTAACTTTATAGTGTAGGTATACTTAATAGTTAGCCATAATTGTTTATTTTTGGCTCATCCTGATACATGACTCTATCTATAATGCCTCAGTATTGAAACTCACAAGATAAGTTATAGTTTAAACATCTCGCGTTAATTGCAATGTGTGAATACAGCCAATATTTTTGTACTATAGGTGAAAAATTGCAGTGTGTTTACCTATATGTACAGTTCTGCACATAATTTTCCTTGAAGCTATTTGTCTTCCTAATATTTTCACCCCTGAAATCTCGTTTCCCAAAATGCAAGTATTTGTTAATTTTAAACTTTAGGGAAATCTTGAAAGTTTTTATGGAACATCTAATCAGATTGCAATAACTGTAAATTATTAATTGAGAGCTGCTGAAGCTCAGCCCATGCTGATCTTTATTTCTTCAATTCCTAAAAAACCCTTCACTTGCACTTCTAGTTAAAATATTACCATTTTCTTCCACTTGATCTGTTTTGAACAAACTATTATATTATGATCTACCTCACATATTGTGCTTATACCATAAGAATGCTTCCCAATAAATTATGTGGTGTGAATGAAAATAACTGAAATACCAAAAGAATAAATATGTCTTTCTGTATGATTGATGGTACAATTGCTATCACCCCAATAAAGAAGATAGTTGCCTTCACTGAAGTTGGGCATTTTCAAAATTCCTTCTGCAAAAGTCTACACAGTATGCAAATGCATTAGAAACCATAGAATTATACAACTGAACCATACATTTGTGCTAACTCACATCCAAAATATTTAACCAGCCAGGTAGATATGCATGCATATTTTGTTAAAATAACAACCATCTAGTTTCAGCTAACTAAGTACCTGTCCTAAACTTATAGTAAAAAGGGCCATGACCCATCCAGCTATTTAAGTATTTTAGAATGAAAAGAAGAAAAAAAAGGTCATATAATGCAGTTCAGAGGCAGGAGAAGCAATGCCTGTCTTTGCTCATTTGCGATAAAGGAGAAATAAGTTCCGAATAATCTACAAAGTAAGAGTAGGATTCATGGAAAACAATTATTCTTTTTAGAATAATTTAAAAAGGGCAGAGCAAATGGAAAGAATGAAGAAATTTACAAGGAAAAAAAATCATATGAAACCATTAGGGAGGGGAACAATTAAGTTAAAGTGTAACTCCTCTCTATCACATTAACAACCTTGAATGTGATAAACTCAATTGTTTATGTGCCTTAAAGGGAAAAAAAAGGAATGTACAAGAATATAAATAATAAAAATGAATGTGGGGGATGGGTGGGTTTGCAAATAACTCACTGGCAAACACTAAGAGTTTTTGTGGTCTAGAATATGAAATGTTAGAAATATATCCAATATATCCTGCTGAGGCATCAAGCAACTATTAAATCAGCCTCATGAACTTATTTGTAAAATGGGAATAATAGTGCCCCGTCACCTAAAGTTCTGGCAAAGATGAAACAAAGTATAAAGCATTAAATTTACTCTTGCTATATTTTTTTTTCCTTTCATGTATAGCTCCCACTGTAATGCTTCCTAATCTCCAGATTCTAACACCCATAGAGCCTGGTGAATAAATACAAGGATACAAAGAAATAAGATAGGCATTTTATCTATCAGTTGTAATAGCATGAGAAAAAGGAATAGGGCACATTTCAGGGAGAGAAAGGCACAGTTTATGTTCTCATGCACTCAGCTGAACTGTAAAGAAAAAAATATTTTAAAAAGTAGACCGATAGTAGATTTTTCTAAATGCCCCAAGGCACTTTAGGAAATGACATTATTTATCTATGCTAACCTCTATCAAATAAGTTTCTGTTTTTGTTCCTGTACTGAATGTTGTAGTGCACTATTATGACCTTAGTTCTGTAGCCAATTCAAAGTATTTCTCTCATTGACAAGAATCAGGCTAAATGCATAAAATTTGATTCACAATGGCTCCTTCACACAGCAATTATAAGGACACTTAAAGGACCAAGGATATAATTTTTCCAATTAGGGAAAGTGTTGATGCTTTCTTTCTTTCTTTCTTTCTTTCTCAGATCTTCCACCACACTTGGTATTAAAACAGTCGTTTCTGATAGATAAGTTATTATTTTATGACAGAGTTTTACAAAGTCTTTAAGACTCAACACTGCACTAATATAAGGCAAAAAAGATACATTCCTTCTGTCAGGAAACAAATATTATGACTATTTAAGGACATACTCTTCTTCAAGGGTAGCTTCTACTTTTTTAACTTGTTCCTGCATTGACTTTGCTTGCTGCTGAAGGCTCTCTTTGCTCCTCTGACCAAGCTGTACGGCAAAAGACTTCTTGACTAGACTCTCCGCTTCCATGGCCATGGCTACGGTCTGCTTGGAAAGTTCCTATGAAAAGGAGGAGATACAACTTAAACATCATTCTCAGTAATATTTTGCCAACAAGTGGTAGCTGTTATTATTATCCTTGATCACACAGTCAGCCAGATATTTAGATTGGGATTGGCATTTTTACTCATCTATCGAGTCCTTCCCAAAGACCTGGGATAGGCAGAAATTGTTCTTTGATGGTATTAAATGTAGCATCGCTGAATGTAAGCTGTCCCGAGTAAAGCTGCATTTTGAAATTGACTGATGATCCTTTTATCAATGTCAATGTGAATGGTGTTCAAGTGGTCGTCCAGATGTTTATTATGGATTATTGTTATTATTGGAATTTGCTCTATATTCTTGTAAACATGAAATACCAAAGTAGGTTTTTAAAAATTACCAGTTCAAGAATATCTGATTTAAAAAGGGAAAATCCTCACTATATGTAACTTAAAGACAGTTTTGCTAACTAATACAGAATTTCTTTCTGTTTCAGTTTTCTTAGAACTGGAACCATTCCCACCATGACTGTAACACTTCTCTACTGATGTTTTATATTTGTACTGCTATTAGAGCAGGGGTGTCAAACTCGCAACGTCATGTGACGTGTCGTGACATATTTTTCCACTGCTGGCAATGGGGTGGGTGTGGTTTCAGCATGACGCAACCGGCCTGCGGGCCAGCAGTTTGACACCCCTGTATTAGAGCCTGGTTAACTTGAACCACGTAAAGGATCATGGAATTTGAATATCATCATTTCATTTTCAGAAAAAGAAAATACGCATCTTTTCAATCTGGGAATCTATTGATACTGTGTTCTGGTTGACCCAGATTGAGCCTTCCTTCATTAATTTATTTACAGCTTTTATATGGCTTCACAACTCAACATAATTCTTGATGATTTACAGAAATAATCAACAATAGATGCAAAACGTAAAGGGAAAGAATGCATAGCTTTAAAAATCTATTATCTTAATAATGATTAGGTATATATTCATTTTAAAGTTAGTGTCTTACCTGCTTGACCTTCATTCAAGACAAGGAGTCACTAATAAAACACACATTTTTTTTAACAAAAATAAATATGTAAGAATCTAATATAATACCAGATAGAACAGTAAAAGTCCTCCAGGACACATACTTTTGTCTTTTCTAATTCTGATGACAAACTCTCCAAGCTGCTAAAACTTAAGATGCGTTCAAGGGCAGAGCTTGCATGACTCAAATACTTGACAACTGTTTCTTTGTCTCTTTCAAACTGTTCCCATGTGTTAATTGTGAGCTATATAAAAAATGAAATAGACAAAGTGACAGACCAATAAAAGAAGGTCAGGAAATGAATGTTCATAATTAACATGCATGAATAATGGATTTTTCTGGCTCAAATAACTAGGCTTATTAAACATATTTACCAGAATTTACATTATCCTGTTCAAAATCTAAAATATTAAATACACAAATGAAAATCCTTGCTAGATCCAATACTTGTGCATTCTATTAGCAAAGATTAGGAACTCCGAATGCAGGGCATAACAACAAAGAGTCTTCTGTACCGAGATGACAATCGTATGTGAATTCAATGATAAATCCTTGTAATTATCTAGGTCAGGGATAGGCAACCTTGGCTCTTTTATGGCTCAGGAATTCTGGGAGTTGAAGTCCACGAGTCATAAAAGAGCCAAGGTTGCCTACCCCTGATCTAGGTGATAAGTGGGTTTACCACTCCACTCATCCAATATTATTTTTCCCAATAGCTTTTCAGTCTGCTAGTAGTCCTGGTATTCTCTGGTTGTCCCATGTAGTATCAAGATCTGACTCCAAAAACCTTTGTCAAATTAGCCAGGTTTGCTTGGTGTTACACCTTAGCTAGGTTTTATATGCAAAAACTATATACTACTTACAGTTCAAACAACCATTGTAAAATAGCTCCTAAAGTTTAATTATTAAACTCTATTCAAAAACTTTGATAAATGGTTTATTACTAATATGTTTAGATTATTCCTAAGCCTTAAGAATAAAATAACTGTGCAAGAGCCATGTGTGCTTCTCCTCTTTTAAACATCTGCCTTTCCTTATTTGAATAGTTCAAAGGTACATTTTGTCCAACATTCTTTCTCACAGTAGCTAATGAATCCTATGAGAATTCCACTTTTATTTTTGCATGCAGAAAATAACATCAGCACTTTTAGAATAATTATGTTGCTTTAAGTGGGTTAATTCCCTGCTTAAATGTTTATATTATCTTGTTTATTTCATTTTATCTCAATACTTCTAGAGATTTATGTGTGCATGTGTGCAATAGCATTTATTTAAGTTTTTAACTTATTGTGGGTTTCAGAAAATTATTTTTTAAAATCATGACTTCTAGGCTAGTCATGAATAGGCTAGTTTCCCTGAATTTGTCTATGCCTCCTTCAATATCTTAAAGTTGAGGGCCATTCACTAAGTCTGGTGATACCCAATTTTGTAGTTAAATTCTAGATTAACCTAATACTTGAACTTCATAATCATATGAAGTTCAAGTTCAAATTAATAATTTCACAGAGTAAAAAGTAATGAAGACCTGGAGTCAGTCTCTATTCTTGGTTACATGGACACAACCATGCAGATCTCTTGGCAGAAATACTAAAATAGCATTACTACAGGGGGATCATTTTTTTCCTACTCTAGCCTACAGCTATATCCATGTACCCTAATTTGACCCCACCCTCTCACAGGATTGGCCAGAATCTTGCATTTAAAACCTGAGCTAAGCCCGAAAAAAGCTTGCCAGAAAACAGCTCATGTTAAATATAAAGCAATTAAGTAAAACAATATTTCTTTATTTCTCTACAGAGTTACAAGTAGAATATGTACCTGCAACTGATCTCCGCGTTGTTCCATAGATTGCTGCATGCTTTCTAATGTACTCTCCAACTTCCATAAGTCTTCTTGTACAGCAGGAGACAAACCACCTTCAATTTGTAGCTCTTTGCTGTGGGCAATTTGTTGTTGTACATCTTGCCTTTTTGCATGAAGCCTCTTTGACTTTTGCTAAAAACAAATATTTAAAAGTATTCTAGTCAATACAGATGCATTGTCTTAGCGCAGGAATAACTGCATTGTAAGCGTATACAAATGTGTTTTAGGGAACAAGCATTAAATGATCTCTGCTCATTTATTAAAGCATCAGAAAGGTCTAGTTTGTCTATAATTTTCAAAACTTTTCAAAATTACACATCTAGAACATAGACTGGTAAAATGCTCCATTTCTTTAAACAAAAGATGACATCTGATATTAAATTGCCATGAAGGAATACAAAAGCAAATCTGATTGAGCCTTTCTTAGGATTTAAATGGTGTAATAAGGCTTATTTCTGTGTGATTATTACATCTGGAAGTAAAACATCCAGCAGCCCCTTGTCAAATGACCAGATCCCTTCTTTGTGAGGCCCAGGAACATTGTTATTTTAGGCATCTATTTAATAAAATCATTTGGATCTGCTCAGAGGTGGACTCCAGCCAGCCAGGTTCTACCAAAATGACTGGAATGAAATCATCTCTAGTTATATAGGAAGAGCTTTAACAAGTTGATCCTGAGGAATTAGACATGGTCCTTGGTGTGGTTTGTTCTTCCACCTATGTTTTAGATTCATGTCCCTTCTGGTTGGTTAAGATGTCTTAGGAGATGGCATCTAGTTGGGCTCAAGCAGTGGGGGGGGGGGGTTGTGGAAAGGGTTGGTTTCATTTGTCTTGAAGGAAACAATGGCCCATCTTGGATCCAACAGTATTAGCTAACTTCTCCCCAGTCTCTAATCTTTCCTTTGAAAAGATGAAAAATGTTGAAAAATGGTAAGTGCACAGCTTCAAAGCCTTGAAGGATCTGGAGATTCCTCATCTTTAATTTCCATGAGGTCCTGAACAGACCTAGTGCGCAATCTAAGAGTCCTCATGACTTCTGCTCAAAGAGCAGACATGTTAAACACAAGGCCCGGGGGCCGGATGCGGCCCGCGAAGTGGTTTCATGTGGCCCGCGAAGCCATCCTGGAAACAGTGAGGGAACGGCCCCCGCTGCCTTGGCCCTGGCCCAGGCCGGCTGGGAGGGAGCCAATGTACAATTTTGTGGTGGCCATCTATGCTGAAACACATTCAGTCTTAGTGCCACAAGGCCGTCTGGAAACAGCAAGGAACCAGCCCCTGCCGTGTCGGCCCCGCCCCCTGGGTGCATGCTGGGGAAGCCCTTTGTGAGGAATGAAGAAATGCATCATCACCTGGAAGTAGTCCTGGTCCCACCCTCTTCTGCCAGAGACCCTCAGATCTGTCCCACTCCTGCCCAGGCCCCCACAGGCACCATTGACGCAAACGATGTAGAGCTGGCCATGCCCACCCAGCAGGCCACACCCACTCCATGCCCACTCAGTAGGCTGCACCTACCCTGGCCACACACACACACCCGCCCCCCCTGAGGGCAACCGCAATGCTGATGCGGCCCTCAATGAAATTGAGTTTGACATCCCTGTCAAAGAGCCATGACTTTTGCATAAATCATCCTTCTGTTCCCTCAACCAGTTAACCAAACTGACATTTAGCAGGCAATATCTTAGACTCAGAAGCCAGGTCACAAGGTTTCTGATATAGGGAGGAGGGCTGAAAGAGTTATGCTGAGGAGGGCTGAAAGAGGCTGAGGAGGGCTGAAAGAGGCTGAGGAGGGCTGAAAGAGTTTAGGACAGAAGTCATATCCTCTGCCTCTTAAAGAACTTTTCTTTCCATACCTTGTCTATGTGTGACTACTGATAGCTTAAACCAGAGACCCCATTCTCCTTTCCTGCTCTCCACTCCAGGGGCATTTTACTCTCTTACAGTTCCTTACAGTTTCCTTCCTCAAGACCAGTCTAGCAGTTGTTAAGCTGTTGCCATAGAAATGTCAGGGAAAACCTTGATGAAAAAAGCAATCTAATGCCACTGTATTATATTAAGTATGGTCTGAGAAATATGCTATCACAAACACTATTATCATATAGTTTGCGAAGGTGATGGCAGTTCCTAATTTTCCCTGTATAAATTGTGAAAAGAAGTGCCGTTTCTTATTAGAAGAATAATGACAAGAATAGAGTGGGAAGAGAAAAGGAATAACAAAAAGGCACTTTGGCAAAGTACGCTTTAAAAAGGTCTATACCCTCCTCTTTTAAAATAAATATTAAATGCTTACCTTCAACATCTTAGTACAGAAAATTAAAATATTCCCTCTTTCCAATTCAACCTGTGTGAAAGGGGTTCTTAACTATTACCTACAGTTCAGATATTAGTCTTTGCAGCAACAATATTATATAAGGACTTGTTAAACATTCAGTGAAAACTGATGTGTGGGTAGTTGTACCTGATGATAGAGAAGGATTTGCTGGGCCTGTAACAAATTATCAACATCTAAGATTTTTTCAACTTCTGTCTGAGCTTCTTTTGAGTTTGTGATCAGTTCTTCTAATGTGCCTTTCACCTCTTCGGTGTATTGAACACAATCTCCAACCGCACCTAATGTCTTCTCAATCTGTATTCAGAAAACATATTAAAGTTCTAAAAATATTCAGTGCTAAATACGTAGGACTTACGATTTAAACAGTTTGAAATGCAATACAATTATATAATCAACCAATTAATTGTGCTGTCTCTATATTATTTTCCAATTATCTGACAGTGATAAAAAAAATTCTATCTAGCTATAAATAGATTTCTCCTATTCCACTGTACTCTATCAATATTTTGTGAGTTTACTCTGTTCTACCTGACTTGCTTTCCAGGTTAATTTGGACATTTTTACAATTAATTAGAATTGGCCATAATAATAGCCAAACCTTCTTTCTCCTATTCTATGTTCCCAATACTATCTGAAAATAAATGTTTTTGTGCTCAAAACAACACTTTCCAAACTCAGCAAACAGTAAACACCAGCAGAACTTTTCAGAAATATAAAACTATTTAGGAAAAAAACTCTCAAAGCAAATATGAATAATTCAAAAATAATTCAAAAAAGAGAAACTGACATATTGTCCATAGTGCAAGTGAATAGAGGGTGGGGAAAGGGAATCAAATGGGAGGAAGGAAAATTGCCAAAGGGGAAAATTAATATGGATTTTGGATTTTTTTTCCTCCATAGTGCACACAGCTGCTTTTGTTCTGATGCATACAGCATATTATCACTTCGGCATACAAATTTATTTGATTACGCACTTGCATCAAACATTAGATTACAGAAAAGGATCCCTCCAATACTTTCATAGGCAAATAGTATAATTTGAATAGAAAATAAATTTAAGAAAAAGTACACAATATATGCATCTAGGAAACATGAGTTGTGGCTCTCATGTGTTTAGGACATATACATATATGTTGAAATATAATTTCAAATGATGCATGGAAATCCAGGGAACTTATCATTGTTGAGACATCATTGTTGATTACAGTAACATTCAGACTATATTGCTAAAATACAATAGAATCCTACTGATTTTCTAAACTGAACACATAATGGAAAAAGGGCCACTTATGGAGTCAACATAATGTAATTATAATATACCTCTGACAACAAGGCTAACATTTTCTTAAAGTCACTAGCAAGCACTGAAAGTTCATCCCCTTGTTTTTTTACTTCACTCTCAGAAGAAACCTCAGATAAGGCAACAAGCCTAGATTTCAACCAGATGATAATTTCTCCCTTCTTGCAGGCATCTTGCCTAAATTCCTGAAACAGAATTAATATATAAATATATTAATATATTAATATATAAAAATTAGATACACCAAACAAGCATTATAAAAGTAGAAGTCTAATGTAAATCGGGTAGAACTGGATGTACATTAGTTTGCATGAGTAAGTCTATCAAAGAATGTATGAAATGTGTCAATAGTTTGAAAAAGCCAATTGTGATACTAGATTAATAGGATGAACGAGAGATATATACATGTGGATAGTCACAAGCTAATATGCTCGAGCATAAACATTGCTTGAGGATCCCTCTGCAAGTCACATTGTGACATCAGTGAAGAACTATTCAGTCAGAAGAATAACACAACTCCCCATGATTACAGAAATGTAGCTTTTTTGCATAGAGATCCATCAGGAAGTATTTCTTGATGCTGATAGTAATACTATCTGGACAACTGGCTGGCTGTATGCTGTTCCCACAGCTTGGACTACAGAGAATAGGCTGCCTGTCCACTGCACACATAGTGAGCTCTGTCCTTGTATGTATTGCCTGAATAGGGTGAAGTATCTTTTATATCAGTCTTTAACAAATAAAAATTTGAAGTTCAATACACATTCTGTCAATATACATATTAGGTATTATTCTCTTCTGCCTGCTTTTGCGATTTTAAAAAACAAGTTGCTTGAAAATGCAATTTTGTAATTTTCCCCTAATTTTTGCTTTTGTGTGTAACCTTCCTTTGCATACATTTTTCAACAATAGAATTGATGCAGTATATACCTTTTGCAAGCAATCAGTGGAATGACTTGCCTCCAGAAGTTGTGAGTCCTCCATCACTGGAGGTTTTTAAGAAGAGATTGGACAGCCATTTGTGTGGGATGGTATAGTCTCCTGCTTGAGCAAGGGGGTTGGACTAGAAGACTTCCAAGGTCTCTTCCAACTCTATGATTCTTTTATTCTGTTTTTCATGTGTTTGCGTATGTGAGAGAGACTATATGTACAGTGTGTGTATGTCTATGTATATCTATATATTTGTATATGTGTGTGTGTATGTATGTATGTGTGTGTGTGTGGGGGTGTGTGTGTGTATATATATATGTGTGTGTGTGTATTATATATATATATATATATATGCATGTGTATGTATGTGTATGTGTATATATATACACACACATACATACAAACAAACATACATACACATATGTAGCCTGCATCCCAAAATGTCACTTTTTATATACAACGCTATTCATTCAGAAACCATTACTACTAGTGCTGCAGGGTAAGAATGGGGTCTATTTTGTCAGATTGTGCCTATGTACTTTCGTGGTACATTTTTTCTAGTATAAAGTATGTGAAACATGTATGTACTTATCATTCTAATAACATTTATTAGTACAATCTTGTCTTGAAATAACCAGTGGGTTTTCAAAAGCTTCTGAATTACATTGTACACATTTCTTTCTAAAGAGTAGAATTTTTAGCCAGAGTTACTTGATTTTATTTACCCTGGAAATTCCAGTTCCTTTTACATTTCACTATTTATATAACATTATTTACATTTGTTGTAAATTATTTGGCCTAGTTTTAAAGCTTGAGAAATGCCAACTTGCACTGTCAATTTCATCCACTTCAAGTCAATATGTTAGTATTACAAGAACACATCAGTTTCAAATCATTTTAATATACCTCTATTGATGTTTTAAAATGTTTGTATTTAGTAGTATCAGCTGAATCATTCTTAATTGTTTTAAGTTGTGTCTCCTTTGATGAAATCCAGCTTCGTAATTCAGAAAATCTGAAACATAGCCATAGAAGGATAAACAAATAGTAGGTGAACAATAGTGGGTAAATTAATGACAAACGTTTGAAGGGAACTCAAGAAGTTAGCATCTGAAGTTTCTGCATAGCAAAGGTTTTTAATCAGCTAGGGAGGAATGTTGCTTGTTCAAATGGCTGAAAATTTCAAGTGAGTAAATCATAGCAATTTTCCAAACCAATCTAATCTAGATCCTGTACTTTTTATGTGTATTGCTCTTTGATGTTCTATTCATACAATTTAAAACTTTTTATACTTCTGACAAGCAATATAGTATTTACAACATTAAAGGACATTGTAGTTCTAGTTCTGTATTTTATAGCCATGCCTTCAATGTAGTTGTTCATATATTGCTTACCTGTTCTTGTATTCTTGCCATTTATCTGGTTGATCTATTAATTTCATGTAGGTCCTGACAACTTGAGTTTTAAGTTCACTGAGATCTTTTTGGCTACTTTCAGAGGTCATTTTAACTGGATCCCATTCTGGTAGTTTCAAACACAGTTCTTTAATCAGCTGCTGTCGTTTCTCACATAGCTGTAAAGGCCCTTTATCACCAAAAAACATCTGACAGCATAAAAGAGAAACACGTGCTCACTCCACTGATATACTAAATTCAAAAGAACATCTTTTCCATTATTAGTATGAGCATCTGTATATGAACTTAAAAAACCTAATTTCTATCTGGTATTCAAGAACTAAATACATTCACTATTTAAAAAAAATGTAAAATAATGTCAAGATACTTTATCTCTGTTAAGAAAATGGCAGTGCTTCTTAACTTTTTGATTGTGGAAAAGAATCTAAATTCCTTCAGTTTCAAAGTATCCAGAAGGCATTTTTTGTAAGCCTTATTGAGATTTTATATTGAAGATAATTTACACATCTGTTAAAAATGTCTAATGAACTGTCTCAATAATAATTCTATTGATCTGGGAATTTCATGGGTAGAGATTTTATATGTAGTACAATACAATGCATGTCTCCTAAGAAGAAGCATTATTAAATCAGTACATAAATTGTGTTAATACTGAAGATGGTGATTTCAATCACTTAACAATAATAAACAAGGACCATAGGAAAACAACAGATCCTGAAAAGACACATCAGGATATCTGATGTTGTAATGTACTGGCAAAGAAGACAGCAACATATTATGTCAATCATATTTTCAAAATGAACTTGGTTGTACGCATGCATAAAGATTCTTGAAATAATGGTTAAGCCCAAAGAACCGTAAGCCACTCAGAGTCACTGGTTGAGATGGATAGCTGTAGAAATCGAATAAATAAATTACAAATTTCACTGTACCAGTCTAAATGAAACATGATATTTTAATTATATTTTTTTGTGAATCTAAGCTCTTATTGTTCCAAATAACATTGCACAAATATGCTGAATAGTAATGTAGATGAAATTCTAAGATCAATACGTAATAGATCAATCGCTAACATAAAGTGTCAAATTTTATACTAAAAATATCACTCACTCATATATAATGTTTATGCTAGAATCATAGGCATAATGCCAAGCAGAAAAATTTGGAACAGGACAGCAATGTTTTCTATACTGCATATTCCTTTATTTTTAAGGAGTCGAGGCAGATAACAAAATTTAGAGAAAAACTCTATGGCTATTTAAGCAAAGAGGTAGAATTACCTTGTGCTCCTTAATTATTTTTTCACTGCTCTCCTTGGTCATGAGCTCATGCTGTCGATTGAGTTCAGTGTGACATTCTTGCACTGTTGCTAGGAGTTTGCTTTTTTCCACTTCTATTTTTAAGCGGAGCAAATGGTATGGAGCTTCTGACTGGAGATCCTGCATCATAATTGAAAGCGGGGAAAGAAGTTGATATGAAACTCAGTCAGTTCTCTTTTTAAGAAATCATCTATAAAGGTATAAAACGAGCACATCAACCAGCACCAAGCCAGATCATTAATTTCAGAGGCAGTAACTAAGATGCTTGAACTTCCCTGTCCCATATGAATGTGTTTTCTATGTTGTAGATATTCATATACAGGTGGTCCTCGACTTACAGAAGTTCAATTAGTGACTGTTTGAAGTTACAACGGCAGTGAAAAAAGTGACCTATGACCATTTTCACACTTATGACCGTTGTACTACCCCCATGGTCACATCATCAAAATTCAGATGCTTGGCAACTAGTTCATATTTATGATGGTCTCAGTGTCCTTGGGTCATGTGATCCCCTTTGGTGAACTTCTGACAAACAAAAGGGGAAGCCAGATCCGCTTAACAACCGTGTTACTAATTTAACAACTGCAATGCTTCACTTAACAACTGTGGCAAGACAGATTGTTAACATGGGACAACATTCACTTAACAAAAGTCTCACTTAGCAACAGAAATTTTGGGCTCAATTGTGGTCGTAACTCGAGGACTATCTGTATGTCATTACATTTTTCAGTAATATTTTTATTTGAAATTTTAATTTATACTCCTAATATCCTCCAAGTTCTTAATCATCAAGTCAGTAGGCTAAAATGAAAATGTAATATTGTCTTATCAGTTTTCTCTTTTACCATAACTCAAATGGACATCACTGAGTCTATGGTGTCATTTTTTATTTTCTGAAAGTTATAAGCTTGTGTAATAGAACTTTATACAATGGATAATTATATAATGTAAATAACTAAATGTTCCCTTTGTGAAACTGTGCAAATGAAGTATTTGTGTCTATTAGATGATATACAGATGAATCAGCCACAAATCAGTTACAGTAATATTAAAATTGTAGGAATGTTTTTTCTGAACAACTTCAGGGGACTAACTTTCTTTGAAAATGCAATGCAATGTTACACCGTAAAGAAGAACGGGGGGGGGGAGCTGTTCATGCATTACAAAATCACAGCAGAAATAAGAAGTTTAAAACATGAAATAAAATAATTGTGTAACCTACCCCATTATGATTAAAAATACTCTTTAAGATAAAGTGACGTTTTTTCTGGTATCTTTAATTAAGAAACCAGAGTTGAGTAAACCTGTGAAAGTACATAAACTAACAGGCAAGAATTTTTCCTGTTGCTTGGACAGGAATAACTGAGAACAATAATTCTTCTTCCTCCGACAGAATGGATTCTGTGGCTATGTACCTTATAACCAGGAGAACTAGTCTGGTGTAGTGGCTAAGGCAACAAGAAAGAAACTGGGAAACTGAATATTTTAGTTCACCTTAGGTACAAAGCCAGCTGGTTGACCTTGGGCCAGTCACTCGCTCTCAGCCCTAGGAAGCAAGCAGAGGCAGACTACTTCTGAAATCTTGCCGTGAAAACTGCTGGAACTACTCTAAGAGTCAAGAGACTTGAGGGACCCCACACAGAGAAAAACAACTTATAACTAAAGCTGGTTGGCAAAACTCACCTTCCACTGCTTGTGCAATTTCCGCACAGCTTCCTGAAGGGTGTGTTGCTCTTGCTCAGGAAGGATGTCAGTCAGTTCGTCACAAGCTTTCAGGAAAGCATTGAGCACCCTTTGGTCCAACTGACTGAAAAATTCCTGGTTTTGAAATTTATCACATATTTCAATGTTAATATTGTTGCAAGGGGAAGCAGAAGGTTAATTCCCAAATTTTATACTATGTACCAATACAGGAAACTTAGATTGTACGATTGAGGTTGATCTTATGGATGCAATTTTTATCTGTGCTATTTTTTCTTGAAAAACATGGAGGTGGGTGGGCCAGTAGGAAGAATATCAATAGCACTCAGACTTATATAGCATTTCACAGTGCTTTACAGCCCTCTCTAAGTGGTTTTACAGAGTCAGCATATTGCCCCCAACAATCTAGGTCCTCATTTTACCGGCTTCAGAAAAATGGAAGGCTGAATCAACCTTGAGCTGGTCAGGATCAATCCCCTGGCAGTCATCAGAATTAGTCTCCAATACTGCATTCTAACCACTGTACCACTACAGCTCTATAGGGTTAGGCTATAGGAATAGGATTATGCTAATCCTTTAATTTCCATATGACTCCGACCCATAATAAGCACCTGCGATTTGGAAGTAGAATTTTTTTTTCTTATGCAGATTATGAAGACACAAGGCTTTCAACCTAGATCAAACTAAAGCAAAGAACAGAGGGGTTAATACTACGGTTCTTAGAAGACAGAAGCTCCCTGGATTAGTACTTGGATGGAAGAACATCAGAGAATATAAAGGCTTTAGTCTAAATTGGGACTTTCCAAAGCATCCTGCAAGATGGCAATAAAAAACCAGTTCTGTATTATAGCCAAGAAAAATTTACATGGCTGTGTCCATTTAATGTGCTGATTATTGGTAATTAAATCAAATAATTAAATTTAGTTAAATGTGTACTAAAACAAAAACAAACTAACTCTTGTTTTTGGGGGGAATGGTTTTTATCTCCTATTTTAACCTATACCCTTAGTATTTCCAAGTTATTTCCACCCTGTTGGCTTTTTGGCATTAGCTATAGTTGGCTAGGTGCTATTACGTACAAAGATATTTTAATTAGCAATATGAAATATAACAGAAACAGAATAAGAAGTTCTACTCACCGTATGTTTCCGGAGAAGTTCTTCAGGATTGCCTTTTTCTTTTAGACAGCATTGGGCAGTCTGGAGAACTTTTTCCAACTCTGTTCTAGATTCTTCAAATTTCTTCATCAAACGACTATTTACCTCAACATTTTTCTTCCAATCACCGGTCTTCTTCACCATATCCTTCATAAATGAAAAAAGGAAAAAAAACCCTGCAATGCTGGACAATTTGTCTTATATCTCATTTTGTGCACTAACTAAAATTATAATTTACATTTGAGGGAAAATATTATAATGTTTCTTTATTTCTGCTTTACCAAACCAAGGTCACATCTCTGGACTTTCAGTATTACAAGAAAGGAGAAATATCTTTCCATTTTCCTTCAAGATTAAGTACTATCTGATGTCAACAGTACCACTGCTGACTTTGCATGCAGTCTACAATCTCTTGGGAAAGTCTTCAAACTCTGCTCCAAAAGGCTTAAATATCTGGACTTTGAGAACAATAACTCTAGTTGCTATTTCCTGTGTTTTTCTGTAACATTTTGCCTCATGAGGAGTTCTTAGGAATAAAAAAGCTTACACACTTCTTTTTATGTTTTCAGGTGACACATATAAACAATCTCACTCCTCTGAAATTGAATCTATGTTAATGTGAATATGACCTGGAAATAAGTGTAGTTATATCATCTCAACTTCTTAATTAGTGCACAAGCCAAGCTCAGATAGGATTCTAATATTTAGAATTACTAGACATCATTACTAGAACATCATTAAATAATACTTCCCTGCAAAATTAAGGGAAATAATTCTACCCTCCATAACTTCGAATTACATTCCTTTCATCTCACTTACTCACAATAAATATTTAAGTGTAGCTTCAACAAGACATGTGATGTTAAGAGTAATAGATAGTGTTCAAGATAAGCAGAAAGGAAAAAAAATCCTTTGTATGGGGTCTGATATTGATATCAATTGTAGGTTACAGGAACTCTCAAAAGATATTGGGGCTTCTAGAACAACTATCTGTATCGCACAGGTATTTCTCTTCTTCTGTCACTGTCTCAGCAAGATCAATTTAACAGTCAGAAATTGAGTCAGGACTGTGCAAGAGAACAAGACTTTGAACACCTCCCATACCTCATCTCTTCTCTAAAATGTATACTGCCAAGTTCCTGAAAGCCTCACTAAGACCCGGTATTTTTAAGCACTGTAAGCAACCATAAGTGATTTCTATCTTAACTCCTTGTTTCCCCCAAAATTAAATTTGTATTTTTTTTTAAAAAAAAGGTTGCAATGATCCCTGAATATCTTGTGCCTTTAGTACTGCAGACCATGTCTTTGAATTTGTTACTATTTGTATTATTCTTTCTATAATATCATTGATCAGAGGCTATTTTGAATTATTGTTATTTATTTATTTATTTATTGTTGTTGTTGTTGTTGTTGTTATTGTTTTAATATACCTTAGTCAAATTGGCTTGTTTCACATGTTTTTTTCATGTTGGGAAATAATGTTAAAAATTTAGTGACATTACTGCAGTTGAAAAAGATTACCTGAAAAGCAGCCTGAATTTCTACCATTTTCTTCTGAAGTACAGAAAAGCTGAAGTGATTTAACACTTTACTTGAAGCCAGAAGCTTTGTGATAATTTGACTATTTCTTTCAACTAATAACAAGGCTTTTTTGCAGTTTTCTTGATAAGCTACCAGATCCTTTAAAAAGATGAAAATATTAAAATAAGCATATTTTGGACAGTAAGACGAACAGAGTTGACAACTTTGTAGTGTTTCTTTCATTCCTACTTTATTTTCTATAAAAGAATACTTATTTTTTTTATCTGGTATAATAATGTTACATTATAGCAACTTAATTATTTAAAGGCTCTAATTCCATACCCAGATAACATTTACTACTTTGAATGATTCTTGAGAATTAGTACTCAAGAATTAGTACTTAGCTCTGTTCTTTTAATGTATCATTTTGGGGGAAAAAGTAATTATAGTTGTAATTGTAATTCACAAAATGCCAATGTCTATTTCCAGACTGGCAAGTGCTCCTTATAATAAGTAATTAAAACCTAACATCTTAAACAAGTACAATTTTTTAAAATATTACACACCACCTTACTGGTACATTAAAATGTTTATTACTGGAATATAAATCACTTGAAGATTTGTAACCTCAGCAAAGCAGCAAAAAGAAAACCAATAACTGGATTATCATTCATGAAATTATTAGTTTGAAGTGCCGTATCTAAACTAAAATTGCAGGTACTTCAGAGGATTCAAACATTCAGGTCATATGGGTTGATTAACATGCGTCTCCACTGTATACATTGCCAAGCGGATATTTCAGATAGATAAAATTTCAGTCCACAATTGCTTACTGTCTTTGGAAGTTGTCCCATAATCATGTATATCCTAGCTTCCTGAATTGCCAGAATCCCTGTTATGACAACTTCTGCATGTTAGACACGGGTGTTGCCCCCATTCTATGCTTCCCTCTTTTCAGTTTCCGGTTTAATGTAGTCCAGTAAAAGGGAATTATGTGACTTAGAAATCACTTAAATTTTGTTTAAAGTTGAAAGTTATTCACAGATCAATTATTCATACCTTTTCCCAAATAAATACTAAAACAAAACATATTCGAAACGTTCACGAGAAATACCTGATGTTGCTGTTTAAAAACATGAGCAGGCTGGGCTTCAGGATCTAATATAGAAATAATTTCATTTATTTTGTCAAGAGATTCATGAAAATGTGTAATTTGTTTCTCTAATTCTTCAAGATGAGGAAGTAATTCTTGTGAATCAAACAGCACAACTGGGCAAAACTCCTTCACCTAATACCAACAGAAATATTTTAAAAACCATGTATGAAAATTTAACACAAATCTCTCACGTATAGATACATAGAATGATTATTTATGATCGTGTGCGTTGGTATATATGTATGCACCTGTCTGTTTATATACATGTACATATCTATTTAATGCAAGCTAAATCTCCTCAACTATTAACACAATTACTTAATTTTATGTTGATTTTCAAATACAGGTAGTCCTCATTTAACAAACCAAATTAGGACCAGCAACTCAGCTGTTAAGTGAAGTGGTCTCTAAGTAAACTTGCAACTATGCTTATGATCTTTTACTTCAGCTTTCCTTCACTTTACAGACCTGTGCAAGCTGGAAATTCAAGGATTAGTCATAAAGTTACTTTTCTATCTGTGTCATCACTGAGAGCGGTTGCTAAATGAGGCAGTAGCTAAACGAGAACTCCCTATATAGTTCTTTGGGTATATTTGCATAAATAGGATGTTTTTCTTCTGATATCCAGTGGTGATTGTATATAGCACAACGAATATCTTCCTTCTTTGTAGTTCCCACAAATTTGCTTTTTGGGGGGAATGATTGGATAAAGACTTCAGTGTATGTATTGAAACTATTTGCATAATATGCCTTTTTTCATTCCGAGGTTTGCAGCTTTGTTGTATATATCATACACGTTCAATTTCTTCTTTTTCTTTTTCTAGTCATCTTTATTTTCCCTTTTGTTTTCTCAAAAATACCTGATTCATTATGTATAATTGCAGTTCTTAAAGGGGTGGGTGAGTGGATAGAAGGAATAATGTCTTCCTTAAACTTATTTCATATTCACATCTAAAATAAGTTTAAGGAATACATTATTAGATAGAAGCAGTTGGAACATACTGAAAGTCTCTGGGCTAGCCCTAAAATAATTAAATACAGCGAAGAAACATAAATCAATCCCACTCTTATCTCTCTCATTAGAGGGATGTAAGTTAGGATAATTTAAGAAATTACTTGAATAGTAACTACCTTGCTGAGCTGTCCTTTGATTCTTTGCATTCGTGCAAGCATTTCATTGACTTCTTCTTGTGGAATTTCCTTGGTAACCATTTGTGCTGTCCTTGTTATCATCTTGTACTGGGTTTCCATAATGAGTTCTTTTTGTTTAATATCCTGTAATATTTTTGTTCCAAATAACTATGCGTAAAAATACAAAACTTTTAAGAAATGGAGCTCAATCTCCTATTAGTTGTGGGAGGGAAGACCGGGCCTTAAGAATTAACATCCTTTCCTTCAATTGCATTAAGCAATGGCATCTCATATTAAACGCAACGTACCATAACCATTTAAGCAGCGTACATATTAGGCTGCAAACTTTGAAGGTTTTTAATGCAAAATTTTTGTGAAATTATTTTATTAGAACATTCATTAGAGATTCATTTCTATGCTGCTAATTTTTTTTAAAAAAAAACCATATTGAAAACAAAGTGTTGGAAGGAGATAACAATTCCATTTAAATAGTTCACACTGGAAACGCAAGGAGAGGCATATGAGTTACAGAAAACAATCTTAAAATCACAACAGGAAAGTGGTATAGCAGTTAAGAGAACTATGAGGATATATCCCAATGTCCTTAAAAATGCTCTTGTCCCAAAAAGCAGACCAAAACTCTAAAGCAGTGCTACATAGAAATACGGCTTCTAATTAACTTGCCTCCAGTTCTTGAACAAACAACTTTACGTTTAGAAAGGACACTTCTAAACGTGCGTGGATTTTCCTCTTTGCATCATCAATGAAAGCAGACAAGGCAGCCACTCCATCCAAATATTCCTTCTTTATTCTGTCTAATTCATCAGCCCGAGCATACTGCGAAAGCACAGAAAATAGATACAAGAATATAGAAGTAAGGAAGAGTCAGCAGAACATTAGGCACAGAAGGGACAAAAGTTTAAATTCCATTCAACATAATTCTATAGCATTCTTTTTATGAAATATGTCTTTTTCTTTTCAGACAGAAAATGGAATGAGTGATATACAAATCTTTATTTAAATTTAAAATCTAAATTACTTATTAACATAGTGCTGTGCAACAGTGGCTTGTAACTATAGGAAGAAAGCCTCCCAGGACATACTTGTTTAACTTGCATAAATAATTCTCTCCATCGTCCATTTAGCAAGAGCAATTGTTGTTTTAAATCTCTGGAAACAGTCTCATCACAGGTTTCAATCAGAAAATTACCGGCATCATTCATTGCAGTATGTTGCTGAATCCATTGTGGTAAATGCCGGAAGAAATCCTAGGAAGAACATAGGTAATATTGCTGGAAAAAGTTGTAAACCACACTTATATGAATGTTTAATTTTCCCCAATTTCCCCTTATCATAAGCATGCAATGATCATCCTATCCTTTATGCTGAATATTTCTCAGGAAATTAAACCACCTTTTCTGCTGTGGCCCCCTTGCTGTGGAATTTTCTCTCTACCCACATGAAATACAAATAAGTCACCTTCTCATTTGCATGGATACTCTCAGTTTACAGATGTTGGAAACATTGTTAACTATTCTGCATTTCCTATTTATGTACACCTCAGCTTCTGCTGTTATATTGAGAAAGGGCTCAATTTACAGGCAAATAGAAGTAGGTATTTGGAATATAACACAAGAGTTTTTTTTCCTAAGATGAGATTCCTGCCAATTTGCTTTAAAGATCCAATGCTTTAAAGTCTTGTCTGATGCTTCTGAACTTCAATTCCAAATAATTCTAGTTAGCAAAGTCACTGGTGAGAAATACTGAGTATAGCAATACTTAGAGGAGCACAAGTTGCATATACTGTACCTTCCCTAAATTCTTTAAGTCTAAGATACTTCAACAATTGAATCCTCCTATATAAAAAGGTACTAAAAATATGTGACATTATCAAGTGGGTTTGCTTCATTTTATACCACTGACTAGGCATGAAGACAGCTTTTTTCAGTCTGCTTTTTAGTTTCTGAGCTAAAGGCTGAGCCTTGGAGAAAAGAAGGAAGTAATGGCATGCTGCTGGCCCCTTTGGCCAAATATTCTGGCTAATGGGTGCAGGAGAAAGCCCTCTCTGCCATTGCACCTCCCCTCTGGAGCATCTTGTCTTCCAATATGAGGTTGGCCCCAACCTTTCATAATGGCCTACAGAACTGGCTCTGCAATTTAGCTTTGGGCCCCACTGAGGGAACATCATAGTGGAGGTGATTGATTAACAGATCCCACCTCCCCACTTGCCCCTGCTCTCCCAATCTATAATTGAATTGTAGCTTGTGCTGTGGAGGCACAATGGTTAGAATGCAGTACTGCAAGCTAACTCACTGCTCACTCCAGGAGTTCGATCCTTACCGGCTCAAGGTTGACTCAGCCTTCCATCCTTCCGATTGTTGAGGGAAATATGCTGACTCTGTAAACTGCTTAGAGAGTGCTGTAAAGCACTGTGAAGCAGTATATAAGTCTAAGTGCTCTTACTATTGCTTATATTAATTGATGTTTTGTGTGTGTGTGTGTGTGTGTGTGTGTGTGTGCATGCACATTTATCTTTTATGACTGTAAGCTACCCAGAATTACCCTGTGGTAAGATGGGCAGCCATCTTTATTTATTTATAAATGTTAAAAATAAATAAATAAAATAGAGGTAGTCATATTTCAGATGTGGAAGCTCATGGGGTCATGTTGAGACATTACTGCCTCTCAGTTCAACCTGTTTCCACAGTTGTTGAATATAAATCTAACAAATGCATGGTAAAGTACTTAAGGCAACAAACGTTCCTTACCTTTTTAGCATGTTCAGGCTGATTCAGCATTTTTTCAGCATCTTCCAGCCAGGCCTGCAAAATGGCGACTGTATTGCTATATCGATCCCAGTTAGAAATGACTTCTTCTAACATACTCCGAACACTTCTCACTTCAACTGACAAGTGCCTCCACTGCGTTGTTGTATCGTTCATGAACTTCTTAATGTTCTCTATTTCTTCCGCTGAAATATAGAACTGAGGCTTTAACATAAATCTTGGATCAAATGAAAATCCCAATATAAAATATCATTAAGAACAAGCAAGAACTAAATAGTAGTAACTTACTTATTGTTGATAAATGTACCATCTTTATTATTAAATGTAAAATTCAGAAGAAGAAACAAACGTATATCTTTAGTCGCATTTTACACACACACACACACACACACACACACACACCAGAATTCTTCAAAGTGATCAATATCGACCTCCAACTATCAATGGGACTATCCAAAGAGTTGATGTTACTATTGTAGCACTTATTAATTTTCATATAACAAACACGTAGGGATTGCTCAACAATCTGAAACTTCATGAATGGGATTAATGAGCTGAAAACTTTGGAGACCCCCGACATACATGCACAGATATTTAAGCATAGCAGCACCCTACTGCTACCTTGTGCAATGTTGGGGAAACAAGGTCAACAGCGATTAAGCATTCATCTAGATTATAATGGGCATTAGTGCCTAAGTACACTGTGCATTGTATTGGGATGTCCTTTTGGGGTCGGCAAAGTCATCAAACGGTCGCTTTGTGAAGTGTATTGCCATGGGAAAGGTTCAAGGAGCTAAAACATCTGCATCCAGAAGGTTTGGCATGGCTACTCCAAGTATTTTTTCTGGTTGCCTTCACATACCATTTGTTTCACTGGTGGTCCAAATGGAAAAATTATCTGTGCATGGGTAGGTTTGCAGAGATAACTGGGGTAGTTATCAAAGCAGCTGTAATGAACCTTCAGGGACACACACTGCTTTAACATTTCATAAAGTGAAGCCAATCCATTTTGCAAAGAAAGCCTTTTAAATGCTTTGACAATCTCTAGTGTTGTTTCCCAGCCTGAAGTAGAGCATTTGTGGCCAAAATGAATAAACAAACTTTCATGTGGAAATTAGATTAATACTAAAATCAATGTTGTTACACATCATAAAAAGCTACATGAAATCTAAATATTTTTACGAAATTGGGGCATTAGTGTGACATTCAGATGTGTACCCCAGCATGGTTATAAAGTCCACGTCCATAAAAAAGAACATTAGAAAATGTTTACCACGTTAGGAAAGGATCATTGCTCTGAAATGTCTTCATGTGGTTATTCATACTCTGCTCTCATACACATGGATTCCAATTTTGTCATTTTCCAAATTGCTTAGCAACGGCTGAACTTGATCTAACAATAAGAATAATGCTGAACAAATACACTTCTACTTACATGAGCCATTAGCATTGGCGTACATCTCAGCTGCTTTTTTCAAGATCTGGTATGTAATTTCATACTGCTCAAAAAATTTGTTGCTTTCTATAATAGTCTGAAAAAGGAGAAGAAAAATGAAATCTACAATAAGATAAGAAAATAGCCTTTAAAAATATTAGTATACCCATTAAGCTTTCCTTAAAGATTCAGTCCTCCAGATCTTTTTTTAAACTTTACAATATATATCAAACTTTTTAAAATTTTATCTTTCACTTTGGGAAAAATATGTGCAAAAATGCCCCTGATATTAACCTCATTGTCAGCACATCCATATTAATTATAAAAAAAATAGCTAAGGATTTATAGTAGAGCAAATTAATTTATGAAATCCAGTTTGGGCCAGTAATCAAGATGTTGAATTGGGGGCATGGAGACTTGCTTTGGATAGAAAAGTGTACTGGATACAAGTTGTTTTCTTTCAGCCCTAGGAAGAAGCTGCCTACAAAACTGAGGGACTTGTTGATATAGTCACCAAAAATAAAGACTGACTCAAGGACAAAATCATCATCATCATAGGGCAGCTTAAAGAGAAGCAGACCCATGATCAGTTTTGCTTATGAAGGCCAATGAAGATGTCAACAGCCACCCAGGATGCCAGGCAGAGAAACCTAAAGAATGAAATTTAGATTTTCTACAGGCCTTCTATTACTAAACAAGTTTCTCATACACAATCTAATGATAATTCAGCAAAATGTATGTCTGATTGCTAGGCTCCCGAGTCTGGACTGCAAAATTAGATGGGAGTAAACAGTAGCAGTTTCCTGTATCTCTTTGTTAACCTTACTGGTCATCCAGAGTTTTTTTCAGACTGCTCTTTTAAACAGAGATAACTGTATGTTTCCTTATCCTGGTGAGTCCATAGGCCTTATAAAAAAGACACAAATAGTGTGACATTATTTTATGATTGTTTGTGTTTTTAAAATGTAAATATTTTAGTAAAAGATACAGTAGCTAATGCAGCAGTCATTTGGCCTTATTATCAATGGCATGAACTTATAGGATGGCCTTAACACAGGGGTCTTCAAACTTGGCCCTTTTATGACTTGTGGACTTCAACTCCCAGAATTCCTCAGCCAGCGTGCCTGGTTGAGGAATTCTGGGAGTTGAAGTCCACAAGTCATAAAACGGCCAAGTTTGAAGACCCCTGCCTTAACATTATTGATTGACTCAGGATACAAATGCTCACAGAAGGAAAATTAGCCAGACTGATACAGATACAAAATAAAAAAAGTTGTTATGAAGCCAGAAAAATTTAAAAAAGGAAAGAATAACTAGGGATGGGGGTGGGTGGTGGTGGTAACAAATCTACAAACCTACAAAAAGATCAGTCACTTATTCTAGTTCTATTGAACCAGTGCAATTAGTACATCCTTTCCTCATTTAGCAGCTGCATTCCATTCCAATAACTTGGTTATTAAGCAAAATGGTTGCTAAGTGAACATGTGACTGAGAGAGAAAGAGATAGAGAAAACAGATGCTATGCAGATCACTGGTTGCTGCAATCTTATTCAGATAAATGAAACTTTGGTCTCTCATACAGTGCCCTGTGCCTGACCCTTTTTTAGGGTTGCCAGGTCTGCTTCCAAAAAATAGCGGACAAGCGGGGGGGGGGGGGG
>NW_015386244.1:191158-220561 GCF_001527695.2 Protobothrops mucrosquamatus | reverse complement strand
GCTATCTTTCCCTGAGTTGTTTTTCTTTTCATTACAGCACTTCCTTAAAAATACCTAACCAAACGTTCAAAAACTTTAATTAGTTGATTAGAACCCTCCTGCCAGCTCCCATTGCAGCCTGAAACTCACCAGATATTAATCAAGTTTCACATGGAAGGCTTTTGCTGTCAGGCAGGCAAAATTTGGTCATAAATGCTGCATTGTTTGGAAAATGGTGGGTCTTTTTTAGCATGGTATCTATGAATGGTTGCTAAGGAAAGTAGTTGCTAAATGAGAAGCGATTGTATATGCTAGCAAATGCACTGTATTGAAGAATGGACAATGACATTGTCCTCTATAGGAGAAGAACTGGGAAAACCAGAGGAAAGAGGGATCAGCCTAGAATCACTTTGTAGTCACAAATGAACTAAATCTAATCACCCTTAATTGCCATTGACCCTTATGTAACTCTAACCAAGTGCTGACCATTAGTTGAGAAGATTCTTGTACATAGATTTTTAGGAATAAATTAGTTAAATTGAACCTTCATACTTTTTATGCCTCTCACATAATGCCACTAGGTAATTCTTTCTCTTTTTCTTAAACCCTCATGCAAAAGCTAATCAAAGCATATGAGCATGCATCTTGGGTTCTTCTCTTCCCCAAAGTATACATAGAGTAGAGCTTTTTCCCTTCCCAATAACTCATTTAGTAGAGAAAGAAGATTGTTAGTAGCATGCAATCTAATTTATGTAATATGTGGTTTGTCCCTAAGACCACAGGAGGGCAAGAGCTTAACCGAAGAAACAGGTTTCATACCTGTTTTGTGCACTATTAAATCATACTGACACAGATCAACATTAAAATAAATGGATATTTTAAATCAACATGTAGTATTTATTTTTAAGATCTAAATCAGTTGCAACAATAAGAAAATAAAATTAATCTTTTCCCTTGAATATGCTTGGCAAAATCTTCAAAGCCAGTTGAAGGCTGTGATACAACAATGCATATTTTGTGGCCAGAATAAGATTTATGAAGTACTTCAGCATTCATTTCTTTGAATAAACATAGTCCTGTTTGGTAACAGATTAACCTTATCTGATTTGGAAACTTTAGTAATCATAGATCATTAAACAATTTGTTATTATTCACCATGGTACTGCAGCTCCTTATAGCTTCTTATAAGTCACCTACTTATAGAATAACAGAGTTGGAGGACCTTGTAGGTCATCTAGTTTAACCCCTCCCTGCCCAAGCAGGAGACCCTACAGCGGTTCTCAACCTGTGGGTCGCGACCCCTTTGGGGGTCGAACGACCCTTTCACAGGGGTCGCCTAAGACCATCGGAAAACACATAATTACATATAATGCTTTAATTTTGTTCAATTTGTAACAATGAAAATACATCCTGCATATCAGATATTTACATTACGATTCATAACAGTAGCAAAATTACAGTTATGACGTAGCAACGAAAATAATTTTATGGTTGGGGGTCACCACAACATGAGGAACTGTATTAAAGGGTCGTGGCATTAGGAAGGTTGAGAACCACTGCCCTACACCATTTCTGACAGATGGCAGTCCAGTTTCTTCTTGAAAGCTTCCAGTGATGAAGCTCCCATAACTTTTGAAGGCAATCTGTTACATTATGTCAGACAGTTTTTGCAAAATATACAATGGTTACAATTTTGCATTAAAATACCCCAAAATTAAAAAGCCAAAATATTAGTGAAAATATCTATTAGCAAAGAGGAAGCAATAATGGAAAATTTAATTACTACTATATGATTAAGAGGAGAATGACACACTAATATATGATTTTTAAAGTTCCAACAAGGTATTTTTTCAAACTGATTTAAAAAGGCCAAGATCTCTAAAATATTAATCATACAATTGTGAAAAGCAATCTTTCTAATTTCTCCATATGTATATGTGTGATAAGAATATTTCTTTCCTTTATATTCTATTAAACATTTAATTTTGTACCCTGAACGGCCAGGAGCCCATGAATTTAGCCCAAGGCAGGATACAGACTAGAGCCTAATAGATTTCTGGATTTTCTTCTTTCTTTCCATTCTTATAATTACATTTTATCAGATACCGTAAAATGTTCTAGAGAATTTGAAAGGTTGCACACTCTTTTATATTGCCTTGGTTAAGACACTACCCAACTGTGTCTTTTGGAATTATATAACATGCTGCTTTATATTTACAAAAGAAAAATAACAGAGTTGGAAGGGACCTTGGAGGTCTTCTAGTCCAACCTCATGCTCAGGCAGGAAACCCTATCCCATTTCGGACAAATGGTTGTCCAGTCTCTTTAAAACTTCCAATGTTGGAGTATTCACCACTTCTGGAGGCAGGTTGTTCCACTGGTTAATTGTTCTAATTGTCAGGAAATTTCTCCTTAGTTCTAGGTTGCTTCTCTCCTTGATTAGTTTCCATCCATTGCTTCTTGTCCTGCCTTCAGGCGCCTTGGAAAATAGCTTGACTCCCTCTTCTTTGTGGCAACCCCTGAGATATTGGAACACTGCTATCATGCCCCCCCTTGTCCTTCTCTTCATTAAACTAGACATACCCAATTCCAGCAACCGTTTCTTATATGTTACCATTTACTGTTATATTGTTAGTGTTCCATGGAACAATCATTTTTGCCAAAAATAAGGGTAATTATTTTACCTTAAGTCAGCCATTAATTGCGACTACCATTTCAGACAAATGGTTGCCCAATCCCTTCTTAAAAACTTCCAGTGTTGGGGCATTCACAACTTCTGGAAGCAAGTTGTTCCACTGTCATACAAAAGAGCTAAAACTTATTGAAGATTTAAATGGTTTCAGTCCATTTAGAAGGGCAATTGAATGGACCAAGTAAGAATAAATAAACTTACTCCTAGGTAAGTTTTCAGTTCATGTTAGTTCAAGAAAATTCAATGGAAATTGAATTGTTTAATATCCCACTACTTTCCCTAATTCAGTGATGGCGAACCTTTTAGAGACTGAGTGCCCCAAAACTGGCCCCGCCCCCACTCCACCCCTTGCCCCGCCCCCATTCCACCCCCCATCCCCTGCCCTACCTGCCCGCAAGGCCACTCACCGCCTCCAGGGTCCGCCGCAGATCGCCCAGGCAGCCCAGCAGCGCTATGGCGGTTATGCCCTCTGCCCACGCCCTGCAGCATCAACTGTGCATGATGGGGTTTGAGGGCAGAGTCTTGTCCATGCTGCCTGGCTGCCATGTCCTTGGCTGCCCTGCTCCATGTGGGCCACGCTCAGGGGCGACTCTCCTTCAGGGGGGCTGCTGGAGAGGAGGGGGTCGTGGAGGGAGGCAAGGCTGGGGCAACGGCACGTGTGTCCACAGAGAGGGCTCCAAATGCCGCCTCTGGCACCCGTGCCATAGTTCGCCACCACTGCCCTAATTTATGATGAATGGCATTCAACATATAGAGCAGTTACCATACTGGAAGACTAGGCATATCAGATATGTAACATTGCCTGTTTTCAAAGTCAAAGACCATTGGTTCAGCTAGTTAAATACTTTCTGCACAGGCTGACAGCAGCTAATTAAATTTTAATAAAAGAATACAGGTGGACAACAATTGGGACCAGAATTCCCATTGCTAAGTAAGATGATTGTTAAGTGAGTTTTATAGTCTTCTTTGCCATGGTTATTAACCGAATCATTGCAGTTAATAAATGAATCCCAAACAAATCCAGCTCCACCCCCTTGACTTTTGCATGTCCAAAAGCTGACTGGGAAGGATGCAAATGGCAACCACATGATCCTAGGACATGGCAGACATAAGTACATGCCAGTTGCCAAACATCCGAACTCTGAGTACAGGGTCATAGAGATGCTGCAACCATCGTAAATGTGAGAATCAGTTGAAAATCGCTTTTTTCATTAACTGTTGTGACACCAAACAGTTGCTAAAAGAATAGTTATAAGTCAGGGACTAGTTGTGTTTTCCAGTTCTATTAGACGATGTTGCAGAATGAAGAAGGACCTTCTGTATGTAAAAGAAGTGCAGGTAATCCTCGAGTTAACGATCACAACCGAGCCCAAAATTTACGTTGATAAGTGAAACATTTGTAAGTGATTTTTGCGCCATTGTACAACTTTTCTTGCTGCGGTTGTTAAGTGAATCGCTGCAGTTATTAAGTTAGCAACACAGTTGTTGAGTGAATTTGGATCTCCTATTGACTTTGCTTGTCAGAAGTTTGCAAAAGATGATCACATGATATTGGGACCCTGCAACCATCATAAATACGATGTGAACCAGTGGCCAATCATCTGAACTCTGATCACGTGACCATGGGGATGCTGCAATGGTCGTAACTATAAAAAATGATCATAAGTCACTTTTTTCAGTGCTGTTGTAACTTTGAATGGTCACTAAGTGTAAGTCGAGGATTCCCTGTATTTACCATCAACTTTGAGTCCCAATCTCCAAAAGAATTAAGAGTGTGTTAAGCAAAATCCTGATAAATTCTGAAGTTACTTGTCCTACCAATCCTTCCCTAAAGAGTTCAAGTTACTCTAAGCCGAACCCTCTTCAGAGGCAATAAGAACAGAAAACACACACACACACAGACCACACACACACTCTTCTTTAAATATTGTTGCTTAGTGATCAGCTCAGTTCTAGGGAATGTGATCCATCTGCAATGTGCTTCAAGTAACATGCCTTGCCTGCATGATAAAAATATGACAGTGTGCCTTGACTCATCACGATGTGAGAAGCTTCATGCCCACCTATTTCCTTGCAGGTCTGTTCTGTTTAAAATCAATCCAGCAGTACAATTGGGAAAAACAACACTATAATATCACATTAGCTGTTTGTGTTTTTGGTTCATATATATTCGTTCTTAAAATTGCACGTTCATAAACCAGGGTAAACTTGCCATATAATTCTGAAGAAGCAGCTCAACAGAATCTCTTCTTCCATATTTGATAATCCAGGATTTTAATTTTGATTCAGCCAGGACCAAGAGTGACAGCAAGCGGTACTTCAGTTCCAAGAACTCCATTTTCAGCAGATGGAGATCAGATGAAGAGGCGACAAAATTAAACCTAGACATGAATTACCCCATCGTTAAACACAGAAACATACAATGAGCATAAAATTACAATTCATGCTGCAAAGCTGTAAAGCATAAAGATATTAAGTGTTGAATTTTAATAACCAAAGTAAACTAGTTGAGTGGGTTTATAAAGTGAAGAAAGGTATGAATTCAGTTCTAAACATGTTCACACAGAATGAAAAACATATTCTATAGAGCTTGTTTTCCAGTAAAGACACTGATAAGAATTGTAAACCAAAATATTTTTTTATTAACCAGTGATTTCTTTCTCTCAGCTCCCATAAACATTTCCAAATGATGTTGTTACATAATGTTTTGCCTTCTGCTAGGTGGCAAACAACAACAACAAACAGCTTTACTGCATTTTCAAAATCTATAGCTTATTTACTTTCAAGTATTTTTCTCAAACCAGTGTCAATGACCAGAAAAGATAATTACAGTGTGGGAACACTTGTTTCCACTACTATTAAAACCCCCTTTTGAAAAACAGAGACTGATTTTAACAGAAATGAACAACATTTTATCACTGCAACATTTAAGAATGAATCCAGACTTACCTCTCAGCCATATCATCAAGCTGCTCTAACGGAATAGGGACTCCATTGACAGACTGAGCTCGGCGGATTTCCTGGAATGTCCTTTTGTACCCATCTACATTTTTAAGCATATCCTAATTTGGAGGGTTGTTTGTTTTTTTTTTAAGAGAGAGCAAAGAGAAAAAAATAAAAGGTTCACAGCTGGGAATTTTAAGGAGTATAATTTTTAAAGCTGTACTGATGACTCAATATATGAAAACGTTTGTTCAGGCTCTCACACTTATGGGTGAGGGAAAGCATTTATAGCAGCTTGAGCTTCTTCAGAACAAAAGTGCTTTTCGAGATATTGTGCTGTGCCCTGGTAATTCTGGCTTATTATAAATCAAACAATCAGGTCATTTGCCGAAAGCATTTGGAAAACATGTTGCTTACTACCCCCAGTCAATCCATTTACCTATCAGTTTATGAACCCTATTCCACTTATTGCACAAGGCACATAGAGCATGCACACACAGTAATATTTCCTTCTTAAAAATCCATAGAGTCAGATCTTTTAGAGTCACTGCATCTTTCATGCATAGTAAACTCAGGAATATGGACCGACTGAACTCTGTAATCCATTCCGAAGTCACTGTAGCTTCTAAATCATCTGGTAAAAAATATAAACCAGAATGAGCCTAATATCTGGGGGTTTTTTTTCTGTAGTATCTAAGCAACAGTACTTAGTGAAAGTTATTTATTAAAAAATTACTAGTAATCATCAGAAGAAATGTTCTTAATAAGAATATGCCAGGGGATGTTTTTCTACTAGTCACAATTTAATTAGACTAACAAGGTGATACGAATAGGTAAATTTCTGTTTTGCACCTGCTATGATTGTGTATGAATTGACATTATACATCCATACCATGAACGTTGGAGGTTTTTTTTAAAAAAGTCACTGTTCTCCTATCTACTGTTATTCCAGTTCCAACTGAATGCATTTAAAATTTTAAAAAATGTTATTCTCTAGTTACAATCTAGAACATTCTTTATGCATTTATTCTGAATAAAGGGTCCAGAAGACTTCTCCGTACTGCACGTGAGGGAGACATATGTGTCTGTTGTTCATAGGCAGTTACATAGCTGTTGCATTCATATGACTGTGAATTTTAATTTTCTGGCTAGGGGGGCACTCAAACAACAAAGCAGAGAACAGGAAGTCAAATCCACCAATCAGCACACAGGATGTACACCTCCCCACAACGTGCAATTGGGATTTAACAGGTATTTGCGTTGGCAGCTATCTTCAATATATGCTTACCCATCAACTCCTTCATAGCATAAGTATGCAACAATTGCTATGGACAGTTGCAGGCAACTCTAAATCAGCCTTAAGACGGGTTAATGTTATTGTAAAAGAACTATCCTATCCACACAATGAAAAACACTATCACTTGTCTAAAACTAATACAATCTATAAAACCATGAGGTCTAGGTCAACATGTCCAAACTTTGGAGCAAATGGACCATTAGTCAAGTACACATTTTGAGATAGTATACAATGCATTATTTATGCAACCTTCCATCAGTTTCATTTTTAAACCTGTTGCATAAGGAGCCGGAAAACAAGGAACAATATTCTATGTCTTTCCAAAAATGTATTCAGCCATATCAACAATTCATACAACTATTTATACATCTGGAAGGCTGGGGTGGCATAGGAAAGTTGATTAAAAGAGAGAAAGCATTAAAAAAGTCAACTTTCCTGCTCCTGTATTCTCATAACATGTTTCTATTGGGGGGGGCTTTGCCTGTGGAGACAGTGTTTTTGTTCCATTGAGAAACAGAGGTGACACTATTCATTTCTGCAAATGGGTACTATATATCACTTCATCTGCTCATCCATTCTTTCTTCAGAGGAGGCAATCAAAGATATAAAGTAAAGGTCTCTAGAAGCAGTGGAATACATTTTTTGGGAAAGCAGTTTTATTTGATGTATTGTTTTTTTAATACGTTATTTTTACTGAGCAATAGACAAACTGTGCCCCTTTGGGTCATTGTTTCAGAGTTATTAAATTACTTAAACAGAGAAACAAAATGACCAAGGGCAGGTAAAAAGGCATTGGTAGGAGGAGAAAGTTCCTTTCCTGCTACTTCCCATTGAGCTTCCTTCCTTCCTTCCTTCCTTCCTTTCCTTCCTTCCTTCCTTCCTTTCCCTTTCCCTTTCCAGCAGGCAGGTAATTGATTGCTACTGGATAAGGGAGGGAGCAAGGGATTATAAAATTGGTTGGGACACTGTCACAGAACATTGAAAATTAAGATCATGTGATCACATGACTGAAGGAGCAGCCCATCAACAGCCAGTAGCAGTGAAGCAGCCACAATTTCCACAAATTTCATTACCTCATGAGTAATGAAATGTCACGAGTCCTGGATTTTGGACATATTCTGTATATTAACCTGTTTGAGAAACCTTGGTTCAAAAATTGTAGCCCTATGATGCATGGTTTTGCCAAGTTAACAATCATGACAATGAGAGTTAGTCATATATAGAAGAGGGCGGACCTATGCCAGCAGGCCTGTCGGCATCAGGAAGGTTCTGAAGGAGGTAGCTGCAATGTGTGTGTGTGGGGGGGGGGGGATCAGGAGGCTTTCTAGCTGGTGTTGCCAGGCCTGAAAACACGACGCTGCCCCTCTGCTTTCTAACCCCAAAATTCCAGAGTGAAGTTGGGCAGCCTCTGAACGTCCCTTACAAGCTGCAAATCTGCTGTAGTCTCAGCTGCTGCCCCCTTCCTTGGCTGGACGAGGCTGGAGTATGCAGCCTTTAGTTGGGGCTGCCGGCATGGCGGCGGGCAGGAATGCCAGGGGAACGCTCCACTTTGCAGGATGAAGCGGATGGACTTGCAAGTCCCGCCCCAGCTATGGCGAGGAGCTGCAACTCTATCTGTGCCCTGGGGTCGAGGAGAAGGAACTGGAGGGGCGCAGTGGCTGGGCTGCCTTCTGGCCCGCTAGATTCGGGTTTTTCCTTTGATTGGGGTTGTATGGCCTGACTCTTGCCGAAATGCAAATTCCTCTCTAAGCAGAGATTGGGAGGCTGGAGGCTTCTTCTCTGTGGGCATGCAGTTCTAAAATCGATGGGCTGCTGCTGGGGAGGAGAATTAAAATAGGGCAAAACAAGCGTAGTCCACCACGGTTTATTGATTGCAAAGTTTTCCTTGGATTTTCCTATCCGTTACTGGGCTATTAAAATCACATTGGCAAGGACTGTACTGAATACCTATCTGCAAACTACTCAACCTTGTGCAATTCCAGGCCACATCCTGGAGGTAAGAGGATGTAGTAACAGGGGAGAGCTGCAAAATTGATTCGTTATTTATTCTTGTCTTTAGCAGCAATAACTACGTTCTTTGATGACTTTGCTAGCAACCTGCAGGCTGTGAACTTTCATTTCCCCCTTGGGGAAAGAATTCAGAAGTGCTAGTTTATTTTTCCTGCTAATTACAGTATACCTTGTTGGTTTTTTAAGGAGCTCATCAGAAAAAGATGTGTCTGAAAATTAAAGCATATATCGATTGAGTTGTGAGACAGGAAAGGGAAGTACATGGACTTACCGTATTTATCGGCGTATAACATGCACTTTTTCCCCCTGAAAATAGGGGGCAAATGATGTGTGCGTGTTATACGCTGATATAAGCTCTCCGCCGCCCGGCCCCACCTCGGCCCGGGCAGCCGCGGCCCTTCCCCGTCCTCCTGCTGCCGCTGCCGCCGAGCTCTCCGCCACCCGGCCCCACCTTGGCCCCTGGCAGCCGCGCCCCTTCCCCATCCTCCTGCTGCCGCTGCCGCCGAGCTCTCNTCACCATCCTGCTGCCGCTGCCGCCGCAGCCCTTCGCCGCCCGGGCAGATGCGCCCCTTCCCCGTCCTCCTGCTGCCGCTGCCGCCGCCGCCAAGCTCTCCGCCGCCCGGCCCCACCTTTAAGTTTTTTTCCTGAAATTTCCCTCTTAAAATGAAGGTGCGTGTTATACGCCTGTGCGTGTTATACGCCGATAAATACGGTATGCACTTCCAGTTGCTGACAGGTGTGCCACTAATATTCTGACTGGACACTTGCATGCTTTCAGGGCCCAAAGACTATCTCAGTCTTCATAGGGCAGTATTGTGGATTAACTAAATTTTTCTGGATTCTCATTTTAAGGTGAGTATCCTGAGCTTTGGAGGTCTTTGAGCTTCTTAATACATAATAATAAAATACTGAGAACTAAAGGCTCAAAGGGAAGGCAGGTTAGAAAGAATGAGACCTTTTAGGATCTTCAATTCCCTTCCTGTTAAGAGTTCCTTAATAAGGTTTGTTCTTCTTTCCTAACATCAATAAAGGTGGTTTTTCCAGAAAATATGTGAAGAGCTGTAATTAGTGATTTAACTATGTTTTCTTTTTGGCTGTGTTTTAATTTATATATAAGGTATGTTTAATTGAGGAGGGCTTGGAGAGGTAGAAGTGGTCAATATGGAGGCTGCACCTTGCCCTCCAGAACTCTGTCTCCCCTGCAGATCTCTGGAGAGGAGGAGGGGGTGGCAGGTTAACTGTGTGAGGGAAGGCTGCCCCAACAAGCCAGCATCCTTACCACGCACAATTGGAAATGGGAATTCCCTTTCGAGAAGGGCCAGCCTCCCTTGTGCAGGACCCGGGAGCGCTGCTCCCCTGCCACCTCCTCTTGCTCTCCAGAGATCTGTCAAGACAGAAGTTGGACTTGGAGAAAACTGCTTCCTGCAAACATCCTCCACCTCCTGCTTTGCCGGGAGGGGGCACTGGACAGGGAAACACCAACGATGTCTGGGATTGGGAAAAGAACATCTCTTTAGCGTGCTATCCACATACACGCAAACATTCCAAGCTTGGAGACTTGTATTCATATCTGAGCTAGCAAATTGCCAATCATGCCTGGGCTTGGGGAGAACGCCCTCTCCTTCCTCTGTGGATAAAAGTCACCAAACCTGGAATGTGATGCGTGTGCGAGTGTGTGAGCGCATGCATGTGCTTGGCTGCTAGCAGTTTGGGGAGGCAAGGAGTTTATAGGGTACCGAGTTGTCCCCACATCGAGTTAGCCAGTGCAACTTATTCCGTTCCGACCCAGCTGTCTTGAGTCAGCTGTGTCCAGCTGGCGTCGAGCAGGTCATACCCACCTGCTAGGCGACTGGTGTTACTCGAATATTGCCATATCCTAAAAGTGGTACAATCTCTGAAAAGGTTGAAAAGCTGTTTTAAGCCACCCAGACTACTAAGAAATTGGGGCATCCTATAAATTTAATAAATAAATAAATTTAAATAATTATATAACTGTATATAATGCATAAGACTATAAAATTATTTAAAAGTCCCAATTTTAAACAAATGAGCTGCATAACTTTAAAATAAAAATAACGCATCGGCTTAAATCAAACTGAGATACATATTCAATTGTTTAAGACACAATTCTACAGGGTTTCATTTTGAAGTAAGTCTTTCGTAAGTGTAATAGGGCAAAATTACATAACGGCCTTTCTTCCTCTCCTTTTATTGAGGATGGCTTGGAAAATACGTTTGATTTCAAGAATAAAGCATCGGTAGTTCCCACTTTTTGCTTCCTCCTACAAATGCCACAGAATTGCCTTATCCTTCCAAAGGCCTTTCAGGCTATTAGAATGAGAGTTCTCACAGTTCCCAACAGTTCACCACACTGACTGGATAGCTTGGAATGAATTACTAACTCAGGAGAAAACTAAGTTCAGAAATGTTTTTGTAAAATGCAACAACAAGTCAGTCACGAAGTAAAAGCCATGTACTTTTTCAATACAGAGTCTTCTTCCTATTACTGTAAATCTATTTTTTTTATTAATCAAATGTTTATTATGGTCATAAACCAGCAGGGCCCACTTTATTTGTTTACAGCATATCAGAAGTCATTCAAACGTTCAAACTATCATGCTCCCATACATGTAATAAAATTTAGGAATAATATCATTTAACTGAAAATATACAAACTTTATGCTGTTCAAGTTTCCGATGTAACACATCTGCAGTTTCCTCATGAGATTGTTGAACGGAAATTTCTTCTCTAACAGAGGCCTCAGCCCTACAAAGCCAGGCTGCGATAGGGCCCAGAGGCGCAGGAAGAGATTTATCAAGATACAAGTGCCATTCAAAAAGCTGGAAAACAGGACATTAAGAGAACTGGAATCCCATTTCCAAGCTTTATTTTGTTCCATAAATATGCAGTGGAGCATCAAAAGAATTGCAGAAAGAAAGAGATATACTGAGAAATGTTGATTGGATTTGAAAATCGTATAACAAACATCTATTGAGTTTAATTTATAAAGTGCTGGTGAAATATGATTCAGAAGGCAAACATGCTAAATATTTATATTGTATTATGAAAATTTGAATATAGTATTAAAGATGCAAAGTTGGAATTTCAATGGAAAAAGAGTATTAGCTGATTGTGAAGATTATATTTAGAAACAAAATGGTATAAAATGTTTTATCATTACTATATATAATCTACTTCCAATTTCTAAAATGGACAACTTTTTAACAAATGCTGGAAAGGTAATGAAAGGTTAGATTATCATTCCATGTGTGGTGGCATTCCTGTAAAATCCAGCAATTCTGAAAAATGATTCATAGTAGAACAAAACAAATATTGACAATTGAGATCTTAATTCAATCTGAGATATTCCTCTGAAATATATCAAACTAGCTTTGTTTGTGTAACAGCTGCAACAATTTTCTAGGTTACCCACTGGAAAGGTTGCTTGATTCCTTCTTTGGAAAAATGGTTAACTAAATTATGTGACTATTCTTTATTGTTCAAAATAACTTTATATTTAAAAGTCTGACAAAGGATTCAATTCTAATTAGATTCAATTCTAAACAGAATCTATTTTTGGAATATAACTTTATATGTGAATTTGCACCAAACCCCACATTTGAGGTCTTTTACATATATAATTTAGATTTTTAATTTCATAAAAATTTTGACTTTGAATATTGATTTAATCTTGTATAGTTTATAATTTTAGTTAGTGATTTATACTGTGTAACCAGGTATTTTTAGTTTAAATCTTAAGAAGGACTTCCGACTTTTATATTAAAAATTGACATATATTTTACAATAATCAATAATATTCTAAAATAGCAGTCTTTATGATATTTAAACATTTAGCTTATCCATCTATATTTCATTATTTGTATTTTGCTCATTTACTTCTTTAATATGTTTGGCATTTCCTTTTGCTTATGTGTTTTTTTATAAATAAGATAATAAGAATAGAGCAGCTATACATAATAACAAACCTAAACAGCTGGATTCACACAATTTAAATCAAAAATAAAGAAACCAAATACTGTTATACTGTTAGTGTTCCATGAGTCATGGAACAATCATCTTTGCTAAAAAATAAGGGTAATTATTTTGCCTTAAGTCAGCCATCAATTGCGACTACAATCTTATCCACGGAGGGGAAAAGATTCTTCAAACTTAATCAAGAGATTATTCATGATTCTGATATAACAAAATCGAAAATGGCACAGGTTCATACATTTCTACAAAGGCCTGTAACTATCTCAGGTTCTGTGCAATGTCATCTTTGTAAATTCATCTTTGGATGCTTTCTTTATTCATCTCTTTAGAAATAAATATTAATGTGCATGAGCTGAAAAATGTACAGCAATTTTTGTTCAATTTATGAATAATCTGCTTATTTGAAAAATGTGTATTTTAATATGAAATCTGAACACCCACAAATATCTCGCTTAGCTTTACACACAGGTGAAAATTGGTAGGAAGGCTGTTATATCTTCTAAACTTACTTGAGAAGTAATTTTGTCCCAGGCTTGCTTCACCAAAGCTTGATCAAGGGAAAGTTTTCCATCCTTTCTTAAAGACTGGATTGCACGTTCAACTTGTTTCTTCTTTGCTTCATATTGTGCTTTGCAATGTTTGAATGACTGCAAGAACAAGGATACAGTGTTATTTATTCATCTACCAATTTTATAAGGCTGTTGACCTCAATGTGACTATGGGCAGCATGCAGTATTAAAACAGAGTACAAAAACTTAAAGAATCTTTATGAAAAGAAAAAGTTGTTCAAGGCTACCAGTTCAAAATCTAAGTTTAGCATTCTTCAGTCCATTGCCTCTTTATTTGCTAGACTAAAACTCCTTTACTTTACAGTCATTGTGACTTTTTTGGGCTGATATAGCCTTTCTCAATCACATTCTGTTCTTGTGGTCGAACAAAAAAATCAGAAATACCTGGTATTTTTCTTGTAAGCTTGCTTCCATCATTTGCGTCCTTGACAAGTCTCTTTCAAATTGTTCAATCCAAATTTTCAGATCCCTTAGCATCAGTTGATCTTTCTATGACAAAAAATAATAGCATTCAACTCACCACAAAATTGCATGTATTTAACCTATAAAATTGGGATTTTTTTTAAAAAAAACCCATCTTTAAAAAGATCAAGGAATTTGAAAAAAAACAGCAAAAAGCTAAGTAATATTCTGATGTAAAAAAATGTATACATGGATTAAGAGACCAGATAAATTTGGAATATTGACCTTTACTATAAGATTTTGGAATTAACATAAAAAATAAACAACTCGTGAGAAACAGATTTTAAGCACAATAAAAAAAATACAAGCCTGATGTCAGTTAACACTGGGACTTACAAAATGATTTAAAATGTTAAACATCCAAAATAATAGATCTTTGAAGAATGTAGCCAGAAGTTAGTAACTAAATGTCAACACTGACAGTAATGATGTCTGCTTCTATGGATAGAATATGTCTAAAAGATGTTAATGAATGAATGACAGATGTGGAACAATTTTATCTAGCAAGATAGAAAAAGAACAGCAAGTGAAACTACAAATGACAGCCCAAGAAAAGAATTTGGAAAAGGATATTTTACTAGATATACAAAAGAAAATGGCTGAGGTTTTAAAAAGTAAAAGGGGAATACAAATGATAAAACAAGAGAATGATCTTGTAAGTGTTTTCTTATTGGATCTAGAAAAAAAAGACTTGTTAAAGCCTTGAAAAAGTCTGTGTGATGGGATAAAAAAAATTGAAGAGAAATCAAATACTATTACAATATTGGATTGCATTATAGATTAAGGTTGTTACAAATAAAAGGAAGTTGGATTATTTAATCAAAGTGAAAATAAGACTTATTTTGCAACAACAACAATAATAATAAAGTTGGAAGGGATCTTGGAGGTCATCTAGTCCAACCCCCTGCTCAGGCAGGAAACCCTATACCATTTCGGACAAATGGCTGTTTTGGCAGAATTGAAAAAATTATGTACTATGGATTTATTTATAAATAAGTCATAGGATATGTAATGAAGAGATAATTGTTTAATCTTATAGGGAGTGAAGAGTTATTAAATTTGTTGATACTTCTTGTAACGAAGATTGGAAGTCACTTTCTTATATATTTTTCTTTATTACATTCTTTCTTTTTTCTTTTTTTCCTTTTTCCTTCACTTTTGTTTTTCCATCTCTTTTCTTTCTCTAAGTTTAATTTCTATTAATGTTTTATTACTGTAATTAAAATTCTTAATACAAATTATATTTTAAAAAGAGCTGATTAAAAATAGAAAAAATCCCCCAAAACAACTCTTTAAAATTATCTTTCCATACTTGTGATCCCAATAAAGCCCACTGTCCCATCTCTTTCCATTTCAAACTCTTTTCCTCCTTTTTTTAAATTCCATTTTTTTTCATCCACAGCCCCAATGCTCATTAACTCAAACTAAGTTTAGATATCCTTTAAACCTTTACTATTGCATCTGACAATTTTATTGTACATTGTAATTAAAAACATACATCTGCCTCCTGTGCATCACTTGCTGCATTATGAGGATTTGGATAATGTTTCAGAAACTGTGCTACATAGGTCATAATTGATTTTTCATCTGGTTTATCCACATCCACATCTGGGGGAAAAATGAGGAAAAAAATTAAAACAAAATAGAGTAAAAACAAAACATAAAAACAAATATTGTCTTTGTCACGTGTGAAATAAAAGAGATCAAAACATTTAGAATTTTTCAAAATTGTTTTAAATTGCACATTAAATGTTATCCTACCTTCAGGATCAAGGAGTCTTGGGATTCCCAGTTCTGATTCCGCAATTGTAAAGGCCTCTTCCAAATTTTTTTTGTTAGATTGTGTTTTCGCCTTCTCCAAATCCACTAGTTCCGGACGGATAGCATGAATAACTGAATGAAAGGCAATACCACTTCTCCAGCTTTGTCCAAAATCCTTGACGTCAATTCCAGTTTGCCTTAACAATAAAAAAATAACACACTACTAACTTGAACAACCTTATTGTTGAACTTCTAGCATTATACCATTATGTTAAGATTATATTTGCAGTGCTTCTGGAATGAATAATCTTTTTGATTCAAAAAGTTCCTCTCAAGATTGCTCTCAAATTTAGAAACCTCTTTTATCATGCATCCAGCAGGGTCTTTTACTTCATCATACCTAAATGATGGAATGCATTTCCTATGGAAGTGGTATTTTACCTACTCTTTAGGAAGCGCCATCTGTTTTTCCAGGATTTTATTACCATTTTGTGTTTTGCATTCTTGTACCTATTAGCTGCTTTGAATTTTCAGTTGAAATAAAAAAAGAGGATGTAATTTGTATAGCTAAAAACATTCATTTGCTCTTACACATTCACATTTGGCTTTATGTTGTTAAATTATTATCCAATTATGTGATGTTTCAATGTGATTACATACTCTAATCATATATTCAGACAGTGACATGGAAACACAAGTATTTTGCTCTTCTGGAAATTAGATGTTCAGACAAAGTAGTCAATCAAAATCTCTTCCAAGCAGAATACATCAAAGAAAATCAGGCTAGGTCAGGTCATATCAAATTAAATCAGGTTTCTTCCAATATAATTTGGCACATGGAAAGAAGTGAATGACACTTTCAGAGAAAAGATACCTCAATAGACTGAGGTATCTGAAACTTTACACAGACCGATAAGATCCACTGTATAACCTCTAGTCCTGCCAAAAAAAGTGGTCTGAATAAGGCAGAAGGGATTTAGATGTAATGCGAATTCATAAGCTAAGTCAAAGAAAAGCAGTGCATCTTCAACCTAGGAAGTCATTAGAGATGGTTTTTAAGGTTTTCCCTATAGCAGGTGCACCAGCATCAGCTTCTTTAAGGCAGCACTAGGACCCAAGTCTGAAGATCATAACAGCAAGCAATAAAAACTTCCACTGTACAAAATAAACAATTAAGATGCCATAGATAACCACAAAAATTTTCCCTTGCTGTGGCACATTAGTACATAGATGTTGTCTAAAATAATTACATGTAGTGCTCATTTAGCAAACACAATTAAGACTGGCAACTTGGTTGTTAATTGAAGTGGCTGCTAAGTGAAACCACGACTGTGCTTATAATCTTATTTCAGTTTTCCTTTGCTTTATAGACCTCCAATGTCATAAAAGCGAGGATTGGTTGCAAATTTACTTTTTCTTCACTGTCATAACTGCGAACTGTCAGTAAAAAAGACAATCACTAAATGAGGACTATCTCTAGATGAACTGTACATCAGCACTGCTATGAGTTCAAACTGTACCATAGGTAATTTAATTCTAGGAGCTCACAGTAACTTTTAACTTTAACCTAAACTGTATAAATGTTGTGATTTAAAATATGTAAAACTGCTATTCAAAATCAAAAGCCTGTATCTGTAAAGATCAACTCAAGAACCTAAAAGGGTAAGATTACAAATTAATTTCAGCAACCATAATTTCTTCATTTAAATTAGTTATAATTTTCTAACTCTTGTATATTGGTTTCATATGATTACCTCCTAAAATCTTAAATACACTATTGTGTATATTTTTTAAAATCTGTTTGAAATCTACAACTATGAAATTATAAATATTTATAAAAAAAATATTGTGAAACTTTCAAAAAGAACATTATATCCAATTACTGGCTAATTCTATGAATATATTGATAAGACAAAGAGAATGCAACAACTCAAAGCAGAGGTGGAAACCACCCACCCACATACAATTCCTAGCACTTTGAGATAATGCTACCAACACTAGCTGACAAAACTCCTTATGCTGCAAAAACCAATAGTGACAAAATTAACTCACTTTGATGCAAAAAAAATGAAAGCACAATTGAAGGGGCTTAGGGATAGGAATTGCAGTAAGTGTTCTCTCTCCTCAAACTTTGTCACTTCTGTCTTAAAGTAACTTTTATTGAAGTGAAGAACTATGTTTAGGATTTCAATAAGGTAAAGTACGTAGAGACATTTCTTTTTCACTTTTCATTCATCTTCCTGATATAAATAATTCTATTGCACTGTTTAACCCATCATTGCTTACCTTGCTGCTGTGTACTGCACCCATTTTAGCAAAGCCTTCTTTGCATTTCCCTGGACTTTAGTAAAAACTTTCCGCTTGGAGGGTGGGCTGGCAGTCTCACAACTGACAACACTATCCACAGATGACGTACTACTGCAGAGTGACTGCAACTGTGGCAGGTTGCTGGTAAGTTCTTCTATCTGTATATAGTAGAAAAATTCTCAGTGTATTACGGATTGTGGAAATGCTGAGGTTAGCATTTTGCTCAACAGCTGATTAATAAGATATAAAAGAATTATCATGAAAAAGTGCAAATCAAAAATTGTTTGACAAGAAACTACATCCTCAGAAGATGTAGGGCAGATTCATACTTATCTGCCCCATCCATGGAACTGTATTGGCCAAATGACATTTGTATGCCTAATAGATGAATTAGTAGATTCTCAAAAACCATCAAATTTATATGATTATTATAATTTTGGTACTGTCCAGGCACTAGAAACAAAGTCTGAAGATCATGACAGTAAGCAACATAAATTCTCACTGAAACCATTAAACACAATTATTTTTATTTATATTCATCTGCAGAGAGCTCCAAATTGGGTTGCAATAGCAATAGCACTTAGACTTATATACCGGTTCACAGTGCTTTACAGCCCTCTCTAAGCAGTTTACAGAGTCAGCATATTACTTATTGTTGAGAATTTATGCTTATTTCACATATATGTATTTATAAAATTTATTTATTTTACTGTTAAGGGTACTTTTTCCAATGAACTTTTATTCCATCACTTGCAGCTTCCCCCACTGACTTTAAATCCTGATCTGCAAAATTTCTATTAGAAGTTTTTTATGACTCATGGAAAACTATAGCAACTACAGAACGTACACAATCTCTTGACTCTAGGAAAAGCCCCCCACATATATACACACATCCAATCAGAGACAAATACTCCTAAATGCTTTTGGGGAAAAATCAGTTGAATACCTATCACAGGGAATGAAAAAGCAGGATTTGGAATAATAGTATGCTGAGTATTGCCTATGATGATTTCTGACCTAAATATCCTCATATCATTTACTTATAGTAGCATATTGTTAGCTCTGTCCCCTGCTTAATCTTGGGAAGGGCTTGATAAGTGGATTAAAAATGCCAAATCCTATCTAACCATCTGACTGACTGTATGACCAACCATAATTTGTCTTTTATTATTTTAGTAAATTACAAAATATAAAGACCTGCAAATAAGAATAGAATAACTGTAGCAAAAGAAAATGAAGATAGCAACAGATGCCTTGAGTGCAATTCCAAAACATTTGGAGCACAGCTTGAACACCATTGGCATTGACAAAATCGTCACCAGTCAATTGCAAAAGGCAGCTTTACTTTTAACACCATCAAATAGCACACTATGCCTATGGTTTAGGAAGGATAGTCTAAATATCTGGCTGACCTGTGCAACCAACAATAATAACCTGTCTTTTATTATTTTTAAAAAGGGGAAATATTATACCTGGAAATACAGGATTACTGTCCACACCAAACCAAGCACAATAGATGGTCTTCCATCAGCAATATCAGTTGAATTAATGTTGACAAGCTTAATCTATTTGGGGTAAGGAGATGCAAACACAATACCATCAAGCATTAGAAAAAGCCACAACAACTGGGTAGCTTGTTACAATATGGAAACATTTGTGGACATATTTATGAGCCTTAATGTAAATAGCATATATTCTCAAAATCAATACTACATTTACAGTTATTCTTCAAAATTAAAAAAAAATGCTATAGGTATATCAAACATTTGTCAATTTATGTTTATATTTCTTAGATGGAATGAAATGTACATGAAAGTAGACCATGCAAATCCTGCAAACTAGGGCAGTCCGCTCTGTAGGTTAGGAAGAAAATAATATGCTGCATTGGATGCTTTTCAAACAGACTTTTAGGTATATAAACCTTTACTTCACTTGTCAATCACTAGATCCCACACATTCTTTCACTGATAAAAATTCTCTGCATCCATTTGCCAAAAATAGGAAGCCAGAACCATTTGAGCTACAGAATGCTTTCACTCTCAAGATCAAATAGGATAGAGAATTAATATAAGGAAAATAGCAAGGGGTTTCTGACAAGAACTAGTAATCTTTGCCCCAATATGTCCAACTGAGAAGATAACCTGACAGTGTATCTGCTATTGCACTTGTGTCAGAAGCACTGAGGCACTTTCAGGTTGAAAGGATTAGCGGTGACATCACTGTTGCCCTGGGGACACCCAGTTGGGAGCTCCTTTCATGTTCCCAGCATGAGCTGAAGCAAAGGATGGGAGCTCAACCCCACCCCACGGCAGCTCTTAGATCTCAAACGCAGGGTTGCTAACCTCCATCCCAGCGTCCTAATTGCTGAAGCCCTCCTGGCAGTGTACCTGAAGAAATACAACTACCTTTCTAGATAACATATTTCTGCTCATTACATTCCCTACAATATGTATGTATATGTACTTTTGCTCTCTATATAGAGTATTTAAATAATATAGCTATATGTTAAAATGTTTCATTTAATTTTAGTGAAATTTGTTATATTGTTGAATGTTTGATAAAAATGTTATACTAACCGGTGATCCTCTATACACGGACTAGCATGGAAAACAAATAAATATGTATTTAAAATCCTACATGTAGATAATGTTTAGAATAAGAAGATAAAATAAAAATATGCTTTATACAGAGTAACAAGTTAATATGAAAAGTGTTTTCTAAATTAGTGCTTCAAACTCACTACTTCCTATCATCACTCTATTGTTTTTACTGCTTTAGTTCCTGAGATTCTTATTTTAACTTTCATTTAATTTCATCCCAGCTACAGAGTAGGGAAAATTATGACTGGTTAAGGCTGGTAAGTTTTTTTCAGGGTGTGTGCAAAAGAAGCAAATGGCTATACAAAACTTTGAAACTTACCCTACGTCCTTCTAGAAACTTAAGGGCAGTACCAATATTGGCCACTCCATGAATTCTCTTCAATTTTCGCCCTTGTTCACAAGGCTTAAATATATATATATAAATAAAAAAGGTCAATTGACATTTAACAAATCACAGTATTAAAACAGATTGCACCCAAAAAATTCATAATGTGAATACCTAAACAAACTCACTTCAAAGGAAACTCAGTGAAAAGTAGAGGCCTCATAGCCAAATAAATAACCCAATTTTAGAAAAAGTCATTGATCTGTTAAAACTCCTATTCTTTTAATATTTATATTCCAAGGAAACAGAATATAAACCTACCAGCAATTTATAGAAGTCAACTGTCACTATTTACAAGTCAGAATTACCCCCCTTGTGATAACTTTCGGAAATATTGTAGTTAAACACCCCAAATCTCCAGCGAATGGGGATTAGGCACTGAAGCTAAAATTGAACAAATATGGACAGCATCAGACTAAGAAAAATTGCCTTAAACTGTACTGACATTTTAATAAAAATAACTGCTGAAAATATATTTTATTTTGATTTGGACTAAAGCCTGTTCTAGTTTTTTTTAAATGATATTTTGGATAAATATAAAATAAATCTGTCTCAATTTTTAATGCTTCACCTTAATAAAACTAATTTGTAATATTTTTCAATAAAAGTAACACCAAAACTTTGTTTAAAATTTTTTCTACCACAAGAGGGAGTACTTCCTCTTATAAAAATAATAGAAGATGACTGAAAGTTATTTAACAAGTAGGAACCAAAGAGCTGTCTGCACTCAGAAAAAGATAATTGCACTTGGACTACAATGAATGATCCAATTTTACAAACCATATGAAAAATTGCTTGCACATTTCATGTGGAAACCATGGATTACTGGACTATCAATCCAAGAAGTAACTGATATATTATAAAACCAATAGTAAAAAAAACGAACTTTTGCCTTCCTTTCATTAATGTATTACTAAAGATATCACATTAACAGTTTATCATTATAAATCTATTCATTTGTGTTTCAACAAAGGTATGACAGGATTCAATTATTTTGGAGCAAATTACTCCTCGTGAATTTATAGTGCAAACACCACTCACATCTTAGTTGTATAGAATACCTGTTCTTCAGCCCTAATTTGCTCAAGATTTCAGTAGTTTAGTTGCCAAGGTCCTAAAACAAATTCCTCTGAGCAGTGATACCATTATATCTGAACTGGTTTCCCGATTCTGATTGCTCAATTGTTCTAGGACAGACTTCTCCATAATAGCACTTAGCACTTAGACTTATATACCACTTCATAGTGCTTTTACAGCCCTCTCTAAGAGGTTTACAGGGTCAGCATATTGCCCCAGCAATCTGGGTCCTCATTTTACCGACCTTGGAAGGATGGAAGGCTGAGTCAACCTTGAGCCAGTCAGGATTGAACTCCTGGCATTGGGCAGCCAGCCTGCAATACTGCTATCTAACCACTGTACCACCACAGCTCCTAATAATAATGTTTCCAGCTACCTAGAATCCCAGTTAACACGATCCATGGCCATGCAGACTGTGATTACGGGGGATTAGTTAGACTTAAGGTATGAAAGACTATTGTTGTCTGAAATCACTGTCTAAAGTGGACTTTTCTCACCTTAAGATTGTTTACTGTCCGGGGGATCTAAACTTGGAAGGGCTTGTTTTAACTATGGCTTGTTTAAAAAAAAAGTATAGTGTCCTAGTACATAAGTAACATTAAATCATACGCCAAGATTTATTAAATTACAGTGACTAACATCATAGAAGTCAAAATGAAAACAAACATAGATTGATTTCTTAACAATATTTTCATGATGCTCTACAATGCTAATATGAAAATATTTACGTTTAACATTTAACATTTAATGCTTACTTTTAAATTCATTTGCTTTTTTAGCATGGGCTATGTATACTGGATGATCATCAATCCATAAATCCATCTATTATAACAGGATCAATATTACAGAGTATGCATTATTTATTATGCACAGGGAAGGAACATTAGCATTCCAATGTTTCAGGGAAAGGCCATTATTTACAAATCATGAATAAGATCAATTAATTGAACAATACGTAAGTATTTATATATAAAAATACTTACCAATTTTTGTCCTGAAAGGATCTCCAAAAGAGCAATCAATACAATTCCATCTTTAATGTCTTCAAATAGATCTTTGACTACTATGGGAGGATTGCGCTGTGAATGAAAGTAGAAAAAATTGAAGTAAAAAAACTTTAGTTACAAATGGTTCTCACATTGTACCTTCTTCAGTTTAATCATGATTTTCTACCTTCCCACTTTATCATTATCATGTCAAAGGCTTTGGGTGTGAGAGAAAGTGTATTATTGAGAAAACACTGGAAAACTGGAAAGCATTCTAGAAGAATCACTTCTATACTCTTATCAAGATTCCTTTATGGCTCTACTCACCAGAAATCTTTACCTTTCTTCATTATTATTATACAGAAAATAAAAATTAGTCTAAAAAGAAATATATCCAGAAAACCTTTCTTCATGGAACAAAATGATCCCGGGAGAATTCTCTTGTGTACCCTTAATATTTTCTGAGTACAGTTTATTTTCCTTATAGCATATAAAGACACATACAGTCACTTTGCGTGAAATGGGTATCCATTTGATGAATGAATGAATGAAATAGAAAGAAGGCGCATCAGGTATTAGTCTTCCAATACATCTTTACTTACAGTGAAAGCAATACTCCTTATATATATTCCTTCCCAAGCAACACCTGTATAAGATTAACTAACTGTATGTCTTTATATAGCAAGAATGGTTTTTATTAGCCTAATTTTTCTCACTCAATTTTCCCCTTATTTTCTCACATTTGGTTTGTTCATTTCCTCTTAATGCTTCTATTTTTGTTTTTATGTAGCACCTCTCTTCAACTTGTCCTTCCCAGGCAAACATTGATGGAGTATAATTGTGGGACAAGCAATGTTTGGAAATTTCCTCATCTCTCTAACCCAGTCTTTCAAATATTGAAAACACTAAAAAGCAATAAAGAGTTCTTCTACTTTAAATGTCAGCAAGTATTGCAGGACACATACACACATTCTCTGTACCACACACATTCTATTTTAGATTTGGAATAACTTTGGAGATGCATTCCTTAGTAGGATATTATTCTACCTTAATACTTCTTCCTTTTGCTCTGTGGCATAATAACTATCTGTCACAGTCACAATATTGAAATATTTTTCTTACAATAATATCTAAAATAGCACAAGAATTGGTGAGAAACTAAAAGGCTGTAATGAGCAACAGTGATGCCATTTTGCAGGGAGGGGTAGCTCTGTCAAGGGTAAGTGAGCATGTCAGAAAAGTTACATGAAAGGAATATTATAGATGTAAACATTGTTGTTTAATGCAGGCACTGTCTCTGTAGCCCATTGTGCCTAACCATCAATAAGAAGGGAAGGGAACTACAGGTGAGGCTTCATATTCAGAAAGAGTATATAGCTTTTATGTGTCTCTCTATGTGTGTTTATATGCCTGTGTCTCTGTGTGTGATTGGTTAATGCCATATACTCTCATTGTTAAAGATTGACTTAAACCTTTGAATTAGAAATCTGTAACACATGGCAAGGAATAACTGCTCAGCACTGCCTATTTGTTGATTTGGGCTGTATTACAATGAACAATTTCCCAAACTTCTTGCTTTTTATTGTACCCTGGCTTGGGAACAAACTTTCAACTTCTAACAACAATGACCTCAAATTATGTTGTTGCAGCAGCAAAACAGATTCCACTTAAGAACCAAATATTATTTTAAACCTGTCAATCTAAGATTGAAAAGTCTAGATGGAAATACGACTCTTAAAATATGAACTTTATGCATAGCTAGGCTGTAAATTTGCTTAGCTTTTCACTAGAAGGGAAAGTGCAGATGGAGATTAGTTTTTTAAAAGTATACTATCCTATAACAGAACCAAACCAACAACAGGCCCTAAATCAGAACCAAACCAACAATATGTTTTGAAACAGTAGGATGTTTCCATTTTCGTATAATACATCAAGATACTTTTCTCAGCAGCAAAAAGTGTGAGGCCTATGAAGATAATGCAAGTTATTCAGCCATGTTTGGCTAACAAATCAATTTTGTAAAATTCATATATTTTACTCTATGTAATGTTCGACTTGCACTAATCCACATAATTGATTAATAATAAATCATTAGTTCATATGCCCTCTTCATTTATTCCATCCATTTCTCTTCTTATGTTCCAAGATGCCAAGTGATTTGACTTACCTCAGCACTTGGCTTAGTTCAAGTAATGATTTCTAAATATACGCAGTATACATTTTTCCCTATTTTTTTTTTGCTTCTCATTAGCTAATAGCACATACCAGCCATAAAACTTTAAAAGTTTACCTCATTATTAGCATAAATCTATACCTTTTACCTTTTTAGCTGGTTCACTTCCTAGCGATTAAAGCTAGAAAGTTGGAGGTCACATACAAGTCTCCTTTTTTAAAATGTTCAAATGACTAAACATAACAGGAGAGATGTAATATTCCTGTCCTTGATGGGCCCATAAAACTAAAAATATACCCACCTACCCTCACCAATAGGTTCATGTTTTTGTTGCAAGGTATGATGCTTTCTGATACTTGCGGCCTCCATTCCATAAATTCCATAAATATAAGAGCATATGGTTGCTTATTTTGAAAATGTACGAACTGTTTCAATTCTAAAATGATTCCAAGCAGTGTGCACAAGGTGACAGCAATATAATACAAATGCAACGTATTATTAAAGTAATAAATCATTATTCAAAATCAGCAGTAAACCACTCATCTATCTGTGCCAAGAACCCACTATATTAAAACACTAATTATCCTCCTAAAGGACTTCTGAAACATGAGAGGTAGGAAAATGGGAATTACTCTCGCCTTGAACTGATAATCTGTCTCAAAGGAAGCAAAGCTACTCAGACCAGGCCTGCTTTCATTCCTATTTCTTTTTGCCCCAAGATGTGTGGGGAGGAGGACTGCAGCAGTCATTTCTTGGAGACTTAGACTTAGGCAGGATGTATCTGGGAAAGGCAGCCTTGTATATGCACAAAACATGCATTACAGGGTTTTGTACAAGCACCTCTGGCTGCACTTAAAACCATAGAGTTAGGGCAGCTCTCATATCAGCACACAAGCACAGGAGTTGCTGGATTTTGTATCACTTGAAGTGATCTTCAAGGAAAGCCCTATATTAAGTGATTTATAGTAATCTAGATAAAACTAGCAAGAGTAACAGTGACCGTTTTCAGTGCTTCTTGTTCTAGGTCAGTGGTGGCGAACCTATGGCACGGGTGCCAGAGGCAGCACTCAGAGCCCTCTCTGTGGGCACGCACACCATCGCCCCAGTCCTAGGTCTTCAGCTAGGTTTTATAAAACCTTTTCGCTTTAGGCTTCCGCCACCGTGTGCAAAAAAAAAAAAAAAAGGTTCAATCAATCAGTCAATTTCAACTTTTCGCAGGAAAAAAAAAGATCTTGCAAAGTTGGAATTGATTGATTGAACTTTTTAGTCCCACCCAGTCTGCCATTACCACCGCAGCCACGCGCACCCAATTGACCACGCCCACCCAATGGACCACACCCAGCCAATGAGCCACACCCACCCGGCACTCGACGATGCATAAGTGGGTTTTGGGTTGCAGTTTGGGCACTCAGTCTCTAAAAGGTTCGCCATCACTGTTCTAGGTGAAGCTGCAACTGATACCCTAAACACGGCTATCCAAAGGCCTTCCTGATCATTGCTAGTTTTATGTAGATCTTAAATGGGAAAGGGAAAGAGACCAAGCCTGGGACAACCATAATGGAGTATTGAAGGGCCTGATTTCTCCCCCTTAATTCCAGGTTGCTTCTCTCTTTGATTAGTTTCCATCCATTGTTTCTTGTCCTGCCTCCTGGTGCTTTGGAGAATTAGTTGACCCCCTCTTCTTTGTTGCAGCCCCTCAAATACTGGAATACTGCTATCGTGTCACCCCTAGTCCTTCTTTTCCCTAGACCAATTCCTGCAACTGTTCTTCATATGTTTTTGTCTCCAGGCCCTTAATTGTCTTAGCTGCTCTTCTTTGCACTTTTTCCAAAGTCTCAACATCTTTTTATAATGTGGTGACCAAAACTGGATGCAGTATTCTAGGTATGGTGTTACTAAGGATTTATAAAGCAGTACTAATATTTCACGTGATCTTGATTCTATGCCTCTGTTTATACAACCAAGGATTGTATTAGCTTTTTTGGCTGCTGCCGCACACTGCTGGCCCATGTTTAAGTGATCATCCACTAGGACTCCAAGGTCCCTCTCACAGTTGCTGGTTTTGAACCAGGTTTCGCCTACTCTGTACTGTAATTTCTGTCAAAAATAATAAAATGCAATGATATTATGTAAGAAGTATTGATATTATCCCAATAACCTTAAACATATGGTTTGTGGTTTTCATTTTAACACTATGATATTTTAAAATTGTATAAGAAAATGTAAAATATTATTAATCATTATTTCTATGCATAATAGTGAGCATAAAAAAAAGAACAGGGAACATTTTAAAAGGTTATTAAATTGATTCCCCACCTCTCACTGGTATTTATCAGTTTAATTAATGCTAATTCAGAAATATTTAATAAGTAAACATGTGGAGCGTGATAATTTGGCAGTGGTGATGCTCTCAAATAACATGGTTTTAAGAGTGAGTAGGAATCAGATGGGCACATTTATTGATGAAACAAAATTAACCAGGATAATAAAAAAATTTAAAAAGCAAAAAACAAAGCTCTAAGAAGAAAGTGCATGAAAATACCAAATGCAATTCAAAGTGAAATTCAAAATATAAAAGCTGTTACATTATTATACATAAATATAAATTATTTATATAGTAAACATATTAAAATGTTATACATAAATACTAATGGAAACTTCACTAGCAAAGAGAGACCAGGAAATTGGTCTTGGAAGTGAGGTAAACAATTTAGAGAAAATGTCAACCCACTCTGCAGCTTTTTTAAAAAGCTAAATGGGCCATGTAACATTAGCAAAGAAACCAATACTAAATTTGCCAGGGTTGTCATGACTTTATAACAATCTACAGTACGATACAATCATACTTACAATTACTGTAGAACTCTGTATAATATAGACTGCTGTNGTCTTGGAAGTGAGGTAAACAATTTAGAGAAAATGTCAACCCACTCTGCAGCTTTTTTAAAAAGCTAAATGGGCCATGTAACATTAGCAAAGAAACCAATACTAAATTTGCCAGGGTTGTCATGACTTTATAACAATCTACAGTACGATACAATCATACTTACAATTACTGTAGAACTCTGTATAATATAGACTGCTGTGTCTCAAAAGGATTGAAAGAGTAGAGAAAGACGGCCAAAGATCTCATTTTAAGAAGTAAAACAAATTCATGGAGGATATACAGGTAGTCCTCGACTTAAAATAGTTCTCTTAGTGACCATTTAAAGTTACAACAGCATTAAAAAAGGACTTATGACCATTCTTCACACATATGAACGTTGCAGTATCCCCATGGTCACGTGATTTATATTTGGAGGCTTGACAACTAACTCACATTTATGACGATTGCAATATCCTGGGGGGGGTGTCATGTGATCCCTTTTTGCAACTTTCTGACAAGGAAAGTCAAGGGAAAAACCAGATTCACTTAACAACCGTGTTACTAATTTAACAACTGCAGTGATTCATTTAACAAATGTTGTAAGAAAAATCGTAAAATGGGGCAAAACTCACTTAACAAATTTCTCACTTAACAACAGAAATTTTGGTCTCAATTGTGGTCGTAAGTTGAGGACTACCTGTATCTGTTTTAATTCTTGCTCCTTTAACATCTAGATCTAATGGTATGGATGGTCCAATATTCAATGTACCCTTAATTGAGACTTTTTTTTATCTTAAGTTACAATAGACATTTCCCACTGTCCTCAGAATCAGAAGATGGATTTCTCCAGGTTTTATCCATAATCAATCAACTCCAGGACACCCAATACAGCCCAAAATGCAGTCCTCTAAACAGTCTATATCTGCTTTATTTAAGAACTGTATTAACAATTCAGTTGGTTCTTCCTTGATGATAAAGCATAACTGTCATGGAAGATTTATGTCTCTTGTTTATCTCTTCCAAGTTCCTGTCTTATCTTTATGTTATGTTTTTTTTCCTTGGCTTCACACCTCTCATACCCTCTCCTATTTTGCTTTATGGCTGTGGCTGTGGCTACCGGCGCCTCGGCATAGTCAGCTGATCCCATCGCTGACTATAGGGGGCGAAACTTTGGCCCCCTCGGATCGGGTTCGCAACTTGGGTGTTCTCCTGGATTCACGGCTGACACTGGATGACCAGTTGGCGGCCGTGACCAGGGGAGCGTTTTATCAGGTTCGCCTGATTCACCAGTTGCGGCCCTTT
>NW_015386244.1:145476-190768 GCF_001527695.2 Protobothrops mucrosquamatus | reverse complement strand
TTTTGGAACAATCTGCCCCTGATATATGACTGTCCTTTTAGAAAGGTAATTAAGAATCAGCATCTTTCCATGAGTGAATTCCGGTGTAGGTGAATTGGCAATGAGGGGAGACATCAACCAAGGCAAACGCTGAAGAACCAAGATGGAACCTCTCCAGATAAGGAGAGAACTGGATATTACCCACATGTGCTCCTCAAAAGGAAACCACAAGACAATGGTCTCCCACAGGTTTGAATGTATTCCATGAATGATCAGGTTTGAATGAACTCTATTCCCAGAGATATTTAAAGAATGGATTCAGAGTTTAGCAGTTACAATGTCACAATGTTGTCTGTTTCTATGGATAGATTATGTCCACAATACATTAATGAAGGAATGACAAATGTGAAACAAATTTTGCCTGATATTAGAAGCAGAAACGCTGGATAATAAAAAGCATAGATTATAAGACAAAGAAGGCAGTTAAAGCCAAGAAATTACTAGCTAAGAGAATGATCTGGTTAGGGACTTTCTACTGGAGATACAAAAAATGTTGGTTAAAGTTTGAAGATTAAGTGGAAATACAAATGATAAACCAAGAGAAAAACCTGGATAACAATTTTTATTGGATTTCCAAAAGAGGTTGGCTGAAATCTCAAAGGAATCTTTGGGATGGGAAAAATAAAAACTGAAAAGAGAAAAAATTCTATGATAGCATCAGAATGAATTAAAGACCATGATTGAAGTAAGAGGAAGGAAAATAAAAATGGATTATTTGACCAAGGTTAAAATAAGACATATTTCTATAAAGCTCTGAGAACTCTTTTCAGACTTTTCACCAACACTAGGACTGAAAATTTGATGACTGATGGACTTGCATGGAGATAAGGCCTGGATAAATGCATTCCTAATTGTTTGAGTTGTTATGTATTTTAGATGGGTTGCCACTGTATTGTTTTATCTGGCTTTATGTATTATGCTGCTTTTCAATGGGTGGGGTATATTTTTGTTGACATTTGTGTATACTGCCAAAGGTCATGGTCAGTTGGGTGGCACTGTGTGTGTGTATGTGCGTGCGTGCGTGTGTGATAAATAAAATAATTGGACAGACAGGACAGACAAGAATTCTTCATGGTTCTATGGGATAAATTAATCAGACAATTCCAATTTTCTGAAGATAAGATGACATCAGTACTATGCATATACAATCTATACACCAGCCAGCAATTCCCCTTATTGTCATTCCACATATAGCTCTGTCATGTTTAGCAATAGTAATAATACATAGACTTATATATTGCCCCATAGTGCTTTATACCTCTCTCTCTGGACAGTTTAAATGTCAGCATATTGCCTCTCCACAATTGGAGTCTTCATTTTACTGAACTTGGAGGGATGGAAGGCTGAGTTATCTTGGAACCCCATCAGGATTGAACTACAGACTGTGGGCAGAGTTAGCATGCAGTACTGCATTCTAACCACTGTACCACCAGAGCTCTTGTTCCAGGGCTATTTCTCCAAAATTTGCTCCAGAAGATTGGAAAATTATCCTGAGCCATTTTTAAGGTGGAAAAATTGCCTTCTCTGTTGGATTCATTCAATACATGTTCCCAGTTTCATCCCTCTAAAAAGTGAGAGTATGATTTCAATAATGATATTTGTTCTTAATCTTATTAAAAGATGAGGGAAGTATTCAATAAGCGAATGAAAATCCATAGCTTGTTTCCAATCTCTGAGGAAAGATATGGCTACTTTCAATTTCTAAGCAGGAGTGTGGGGTGTTAAAATTTCAAAAACTAAAGGCAAAATTTTGTACACTTTCTTAGAAGAAAATACAAGCTGGAAAAAATCTGGTATCATTTTGTTTGCTTTTTAAAATCAACATAATTAATAATTAATCAAAACAATTATACTTTTCTAAGATATTTTTCTAAAAAAGAGAATAATAGTTTTGAAACACAAGTACATATAAATTTTCCTTTTCCTTTTTAGTTTCCTGTCCAGCATTATTCAGGAAACACATGCTGTAGTGATAATAGCTCTCTCTTTTGCTATACAGTTTTGGTTCTAAATCACTTCAAAGGGCAAAGCAATATTATCCATTTTATCCAGTTTTCCTTCAGAGATAATGCTCTCTTTTTACAAGTGGTAGTTCCTGTTTCAAGTTTTCTGATTTACTACTTAAGCATTTTTACTATATAAAAAGAGGAATAATGTATTACCTTGGCTAGATGCGTGTTGATCCACTTTGTGAAAGTCCGCTTTTGCACAGATTCTTGTTCATCTTAAAAAAGAAGAAAAAGTGAAAAGTAATGATAAATTGGTCTTTCAGATAAGTTTCTCTATGTCAGGGGTCTTCAAACTTGGCCTTTTTATGACTTGTGGACTTCAACTCCCAGAATTCCTCAGCCAGGCATGCTGGCTGAGGAATTCTGGGAGTTGAAGTCCACAAGCCATAAAAGGGCCAAGTTTGAAGACCCCTGCTGTATGTCATGAGCAGACATAATCAATTTAGCTCCTTATGATGCATGTATGGTGAGAACAGAGGAAGATGGCACGTGGCCCTCTGCAGTTTTTATGTCAGTACCACTACAGGTAGTCCTCAACTAATGACTGGTCACTTAAAAAAGTTTTAGCTTATAACAGACTTTCCCAGAGCTTTGTATGATTCATTTTTGAAGTTATAATGGTTGCACCTACCACTGTAGAGGCTGCAATGAGAAGAGAATGAGAATGCCCCAACATTCTGTAACTTGTCATAGCTCTATGGCAGCCATTTTCTCAAACAAGTGACATTAAAATATATTAAAGGCTTTATTATAAGCCTTTAAGCAAAGTCACAATTGATTTAACTAAAGCTGCAGAACATTTTAGTTGGTCCTGTATCAGGCTGAGTTATTTATTTTACCTTGCTTTTATTTAAGCTGAATAAACTATACCTAGGAGACTTTACCACATACTAAACAAAACCCAAATAAGCTGCATTGTATTATTATGTTTTAAAAAATATCAGGTAACAAGACATGAATAGGAGAATATTATTCCAGCAACCAACAACTTGACACTGAAAATTATTAAGCTTGAGATCTTAACATCCTGCTCAGATTTAGCTGTCATTCGTCAGAAAAGCACTTGCTGAGTTCCTCCATGTAAGAAATATTGTTCTCATTCACAAGAAGTCCTATTTTGAGTTCCTTAAATAACATTTCCATGTGTGATAATCAGCTTTTTATACACCATTTGATAGCTGCATTCCCTAGGATTGCTGGTACTTCAACTTCACTTTGAGATCAGACAAAGCTCTTTACATCCACAGGGGATGATGCCAAGCTGATTTCCCTTGAAAAATTGGGATTTATCAGCTTATCCTCAGAATTCTGAGAAACACACTGTTTTCAAATTTTCCTTTGAGCAGAGCCAAAGTAAAATTTACTTTCTGAAGCAGCTTGTCTAATGTTACTGTCATTTTGATATAATGTCTGGAGGTTTTCCAAAACTTGGGCAATGTTATGCTATCCATCCTTAATTAACTGCTTGAAGGTCACAACAAAAATAAAGTGCATTTCAGGGGAGTAGCCATCGCTTCTTTTCTCAGCAAAGTATATAAGTAGATAAAAGTAGATAAAACCAGTATAGAAAGCATGTGATTGGGACTTTGGCTAATTAAAAGGGTAAAATCACCATAACCATTTTCATTCATGCACTTCTGCAATTGTTCCCAGACTTGCCTTTCTTAAGCTCCCTATCTCTATCAAACTGTTACAACCAAAACAAAAATTGAAATCATTTGGTTATAATTTCAATAGTTAAGCCTACAGTATGCCTTACCCATGGTAGATTTCTTATGAATCTCAACTCTGATAAACATATAACTTATTCAGAGTGACTGCCTTAATGTATAATATCTCAGTGCATTCCCAGAGTTCAAAAGTCAAGTAATGAATTAAATAAACTAACTGAACTAGGAGCATGCACAAAGAGGAAATCATGTTTGCCCCCTGCCCCAATTTATTTTTTTGTTTTCACGGCAGACAATTACCATATTTAGATGTTGAATAGATACATTAAAATCTCCTTCCAGTCAAGCTTAGCTCTTTGTGTATGTAAGGACACTTCCACATACTTTTCGTGGCAACAATATAGAAGTGATTTATTTATTTCTGGGATGTTGTTAATGTGATATTTCCTAATGGTCTCCCATCTAACTAAGTAGATCTGGCGCTGCTTAACTTTCTGAAGTTTGCCAAAGTCGGTTGCAATGTCCACAAGTAAAATGCCTACTATTAAACCTGGAGAACCTCTATTATAGGTAGTACTCGACTTACAACAGTACTTGAGCTCAGAATTATGGTCATAAGTCATCACATCATTAAGCAGGTCATCATGTGGCCACACCCAATGTTATGACCTTTTTTGCAGTAGTTGTTAAATGAATCCTTTTTTATCCAATGGGTATTTTTTGCCGGAACTGGAAATAAATGTCAGAAACTGGCAAAAACCATCAGAAATTGCAGTTACGTGACCATAGGCCATTGCAAATGGCCCAAAGAGTCAGCTGGTTGCCAAGTGCCCAAAATGTGATCATGTGGTTTATGTGGCCATCATAACTTCAAAATGGATCATAAGTAGCTTTTGGGCAGGGGTCTGTTGTAACTTTGCATGGTTACTAAGCACCCGGTCCTACATCAATAATTATCTGTATAAAACACAGATTTTTCAGCATCGTTTTTAATGCTGTATAATTTCTGTATCCCAGTACAGATAGTTGACTTATGACCACAGTTGAACCCAAAATTTATATATTGCTAAACAAGACAGTTAAGTGGATTTTGCTCCATTTTACGACCTTCCTTGCCCCAGTTGTTAAGTGAATCACTGCAGTTAAGTTCATAATACAGTTGTTAAGGGAAGCTGGCTTCCTCATTGACTTTGCCTGTTAGAAGATTGCAAAAGGTGATCACATGAAAGGAGCTTCTTTCTCTTTCGTAGCATAAAGAAAAACAAAAAAACCCTAAACTACTTTTTTTCCTGACCACATTGACCACATTGACTTTGGTACTTTGAAAACTGTCCTATAAACAGACTCTAAATCAGACAGAAGATTTTACCAAGGAAACCAGGGAAATTCCTTTCTAGGTGTTGCCATGACAATAAGTGTCTCTATCATTGCTTTCATTCTTATTGCTTTTCAGCAAAGGGAGCAGGTTTCCTTCCTGACTAATAGCACTGCATCCATAGCCTGTTCAGTTGATCAGGATCTCAATATAACTGGCCCCTGAAATATGCAGGTAAGAACTTAAAAATATAGTTCTTGCCTTGATCCCACAGCAGACCTTAATACTGGGGAGGAAAACAACAAGCCAATGAAAGGAGAATCTAGTAAATGACGCTATCTAACAAAAACGAAAAACAAGTATAGAAATTATGTTCATATTTTATAATATTTATAATCATTTAACAAACATCTTCTATTTGAAGAATGGAATATCTAATATTAAAATAATCATAAATGCTTTATGTATTGTCGTACGGAATCGAGGCTTACTTTGGAAAATAATGACTGAACCAATAACTCATGTTCTGAAAACGTTACACAATTATTTTCATAAGAAAAATAATTTTCTTAATTTTTTTAAACCCAATTGTAGCCCAACACTGTGGTTTAATACAGGTAGTCCTCAACTTACAAAAGTTCATTTAGTGACCGTTCAAAGTGAAAAAAAGTGACTAATGACTGTTTTTCACAGTTACAACCTTTGCAGCATCCCCATGATCATGTATCAAAATTCAGATGCTTCACAACTGGTTTATATATATGACCGTTGCTGTGTCCCAAGGTCATGTGATCACCTTTTGCGATCTTCTGACAAGCAAAGTCAAAGGGGGAAACCAGATTCACTTAATAACTGGGTTACTAACATATCAACTGCGGTGATTCACCTAACAACTGAGGCAAGAATGGTCATAAAATGGGGCAAACCTCACTTAACAACTATGTCATTTAATAACAGAAATTTTGGGCTCACTTGTGGTCATAAGTCAAGGACTACCTGTATATCAGAGTGGAATGGTTAAAAGACATGAAACGGAAACTAAGCGTCAGCTGATCTAGAATGCAGTAGCACATATGAGGCACTCCATGGTGTACCCATGTAACATTGCAGCCATATGAGCTGCAATGGCCTCTCACCAGGCTTCCAGGTGCAGTTCACGGTGCGGGTTGTCCTACATGGCATGAGGCCATTGACTTGCAGGAACACCTCTCCCCAATGGTTTCTGCCCATCCCAATAGATTCAGCAGAATGGGCATGCTCTAGGCCCCATTGCTGAAACAGAGTCACTTGGTGGGTCTCCTTCTCTGTTATGTGGAATAATTTCCCCCTCTCTGGCAGCCCCATGTCTGCTTGCCTTTTAGAAGGTCACAAAGATCTGGATCTTGCTCCAAGCAAAAATTATGAAGCAAGATATGAATGGACTTAATGGACTTCTGGAGTGGGTTTATCAGTTATGAGACTTCAATGTATTTTTCCCCCTGTAAAGGATTGTGACTTTGGTCCTGGTTTGTTCATTGCCTCAGTGCTTTGCTTAAAATACATAAAACTGTGCCAAGTCAGTGTTGATTTCTGACAACTGCCTGAATGAATCCCTGTAGATTTTTTGGGGGGAGATTTTGGAAATGGTTTGCTCTTGCCTTATTCCTACAGCTGAGGGAGTAATGGCCCAAGGTCATCCAGCTGGCTTCTTGTCAAAGATGGGACTAAAACATATGGCTCCCAGTTCCCATCTCAGTGCTTTTATCACTAGACCACCTGGCTCTTAAATATACTAATATTGATGGCATTTTTACTAACTGTACAGAATATGATTGTCCCAGGAACAGTTTACTCTTCGAGATAAGATTGTAGGGTGGTGGAGCACTTTGAGTAAATTAGTTTATTTAATTTATAGTAAATCAGCACTGACTACATACATGAATATGATATTCATGCTGCTTTTACTCAGTGATTACTCTGGATATCTTCCAGCTTTCTGAAAACGAAACTTACTATGTAATACATTCACAACATAATAAAAAAAAATTGAGAAACTGCAACCGACAATCTGGGTGTGTATTTTGAATTCCAGATGCTGCAATGTGTAAACTCTAAGCTTACTTAAACGAATTAATTCTAGAAAACAATTTTTCCCCTTTTCTAACAATATAAATAGGTGTTTACTGCACAATGCTGTATTTACTGTGGTTACATTCTAGTTTAGCATGTATAAACATTATAGATTTCATTGTTAACTCTTACCAGAAAAGAGTGGGTTATAAAAATACTTAAAATGAACAATCTACCTATTATTGAGCACAGGTGAAATCAATGACTACTACCCACTGATGGAATCAAATAAACAAGGGAGTGCATTTCTTTTGCCTAGGAAAAATTTCACTCTGGGATTTTCAACGTCAGAAGTTGAAGATATGTACTGTAGAAGAAGTGGCACAATACAAAAAAAAAAAAAAGTATTATGTTCCACATCCTGAATTTCAACTTTTGCTTTACTATGCATGTTCTTCTATCTAGATTTTCTGTATGCACAAGTAAATAAAATAGAAGAGAATATTTTAAAATCAGGATTGAATTGTGGAATCTGGGGTGCTCCCTGAATGTTGTGGTTTATCTTGCAGATGTTTCATTACCAAACTAAGTAACACCATCAGTGATGGTAGTGAAACATCTGCAAGAAAACCAAGCTCAGAGAACACTAAGGACCTAGCACAAATAAGTATTGTTGTTGTTAATTGCGAAGTCGTGTCATGTCACCTTTGAAGATTGCTCAGAAATTAGAAAATGTGTAACTTTAACATTGCTTTCTATTAATTTCTGGTTTCATTTCAACATTCAAAATGTCCTTCTTGTCTCTTAAAAATTAAGTTCAATTTCCAATTGAAGAAAGGATGAGAGAAGTGGGGAACAGAACTATACCCATTAGAGTCACCTCTGTGAGCTGGCCAGCATAGAAATTTAATATATAAATAAAAAAGATCCTGAAGTTGAAACTCAAGTACTTTGAAACTCAAATAAGTATACATGCACATAATTGCAATGTTTATTTAAATAATTAAGTGTCTGCTGCAGTTCAAAATATTTCTTGAATAGGAATGCACCTAGCCCATTATCTTTACAAATTATCAACTTCTGATAGAAGTATTTTATCTGTTCTACTGTATTTGATCTATTTACAACTCAAGAATGTATCAAAATTATTTGCACTGTGAATTATTTTTTAATGGAACTGAATCAATGTTTACTTTCTGTTTTAAAGTGCTATTTTGATAGATTCACAAGTGTACATTACCCCATCTAAATAATAGTCTCCTATTTTTTTGAGGCTATTATTACCAATTACAAATTAATTCAAGCAGATCATTCATTGTTTTTGAAAATGGAAGTTTGAACAATAACGGAATATTCTGAAGGATGTTTAGGTAAAAATATAACAGCAGAAGTTATTTTTTCCCAAGGTACCAATCATCACTTTATTTTCTGGTACAGGTAGTCCTCGATTTACAAAATTCATTTGGTAACCATTTGAAGTTACAGCAGCACTTTAAAAAGTGACTTATGAAAGTTTTTCCACACAACCGTTACAGTACCCCCATGGTCACATGATCAAAATTCAGAAGCTTGGCAACTGATTCATACTTATGACAGTTGTAGTATCCTGGGATCATGTGATCACCTTTTGCAATCTCCTAACAAGCAAAGTCAATGGGGAAGCCAGATTCACATAACAACCATTACTAACTTAATAAATGCAGTGATTCACTTAACAACTGTGGCAAGGAAGGTCGTAAAATGGAGCAAAATTCCCTTAACTGTCTCATTTAGCAATATAAATTTTGGGCTCAATTGTGCTCATAAGTCAACTTTCCTGTACCGGGATACAGAAATTATATACAGCATTAAAAACCACGCTGATTTCAATAATGTGGAGTTCTAGGCTAAAGAAGTTATGCATAAATGCATACAAAAGCCATTCTTCACCATAGCTCTGACACAATGCTGATATATTTTTATGTAACTTATATGAATTAATAAACAGCCTGTTTCTAAGTAGCAAGGATGAATCACAGAAGGTAGAGTGATTTTATACCACTTCCTGTGTTGTTGGAAACAAAGACTATCAAACCACAACTCACAGTCAGGATATAGTTGTTGCCCACTTTCACGGACCAGCAAGAGATAAAAAGATTTGCAGCACATGCTATATTTCTAGATAATGGCAAACATACTTGTCTATTTTAGCTTCCTTACATTTCTTTTACTTACCCTTCAAACTATAGAGGGCTAAATAGCTTTGACAATCAACACATAAAACAGATCATGTAATATAAATGAACACTTCCAAGAAACTGCATTTTAAGGACTCAGAAAAACTGAACTTGAGGAGCTATTGTAGAATTTTGAAAACCTTGGAACATTAGGGATCAAATCATTTTTAAGGAAATATTTTAGTGCTATAGCATAGTATTTAAATAATTAAAATAAACCCAATAGTTATATTTTATTTACTTTTTTATTTATATACTAGCTGTACCCAGCCACGCGTTGCTGTGGCTCAGTCTGGTAAAAGCGTGTGTTGCTTTTACGTCCAACAGATGGTGCTGTTTTTCAAAAAAGCATGTTTTTACCTGTCACAGGTGTGACATCTATATAATATAGGTATATAAAAACACGCGCGTATTCGAATGCAATGTTGTGTCAAAATTTCAAAGCAATCGGTGAAGAACTTTCGGAGATTTAAGATTTTGAACAAACGAACATTTACATTTTTATTTATATAGATTAAATTAAATTTCTATGCTGGTCAGCTCACAGAGGTGACTCTAATGGGTATAGTTCTGTTCCCCACTTCTCTCATTCTTTCTTCAATTGGAAATTGAACTTAATTTTTAAGAGACAAGAAGGACATTTTGAATGTTGAAATGAAACCAGAAAGCAATGTTAAAGTTACACATTTTCTAATTTCTGAGCAATCTTCAAAGGTGACATGGCACAAAAAGCACATTTCCCTGTCTATATTATATGTAACAAAAGCATGGATTACAATGGCTGCATTTTTTTTAGCAAGTAAAGGTCACAACAGACATGTCAATCAAACTTTTAAAGACATGCATGGTATTTATAAATATTTGATCATTCACCAATAGAACCAAATCCAATCACATGCTCAGTTATTAAATTCATCTGGGAAAAAATCATAAAAAGATGCTCTCAACATGAATAAAAGCAATGACAGGCTTGACTCCATTAGTTGATTTTGGCCAGTCAGCCTACTGAGAGTTTGGTTAACAAATTCCCATAGTGGGAAGAATTCTGATAAAAATCGTAATGGTTGTGCATGTGAACAATTCACATGATGAATGAATGAATTGAATCATCTGCAGATATGTGTGGGGAACAACAGAAGTAGTTAGTAATCTTGACTTCTGGAACAGAGAGAACTGAGAATTATTTAAATTAACTAAGGTAGGATGTATCCCTTGTAAAGATGGCAGATGCTGCTGCCTGCAATGCTAATGGGATGCCAGATTTGCTGTACTGTATAGTATAGCTGCATCTATTCACAGTTCAAGTGTCAGTCATGTTCATTTGTGTGTTTAATTTTACAAAGTCATAACCTATCCAGTATTTTTTTTAACAAAACTAAACTTCATAGTGCTGTCTGGAATATCATTTATGAGACAGTTAGGATCCTGATTTTCCTAACAACTACTGTATATACCTTTTCACTTCTCAGTGTTAAAAGATTTTCTAACTGTCTTCAGTTATTTGAAGACAAGCTGTTCTTTCAGTATTTAGCTAATGTGGGAAAGTACTCTTTCTTATTGTCACTGTTAGACAAGCAAACAGTATTTCATAAACAAACATGCCCAAACATGCCTTCCTGGACATAATGCCATGGTAGGCAGAGCACAGATATTTTATGCTTCTATTGTATGCTTTCAGTACTTCTGAGCTTTGTTAGCACTCCATGTATCAGCACTTTTATTTGCCATACAGAATATGATGGATTTAATCTTTCATAATAGAATACTTTCTTGGATAATATAGTGCCATTTTGTCAAATTTAAAGTATCTTGACTCTCTGTGTCTAAAAGTAGATGGAACTGGAGGGGGGAAGGGGAAGCAAAAGAAATGGCATCTTAGAAACAGATTAAGCATGGTACACTTTTAAATGGCTAACTATTTTAGTAATTCTATAAAATATAACGTGAGATAAAAAGCAAATCAGTCAAGATATACTGAATCAGGTATCATGGAAATATATATTTAGTTCAACAAGTTTAATGCTCAAATAGACATCTTTCTAGTAGGTTAGTATGCTTTTACTTCAATGGAAGCTTTATTCCACAAAGCAAACATTGGGAAGGGATGGATATAATACAAATTGGGATTCCAGTTAAATAAACGGAAGCGATTAAAGTTTCTTAATCCACATGTGGAAGCAATCTGGACTGAATCATGACGCATGTAGTATACTTTTTTAAAAAAAACAAACACTGGTGATTGTACAAATGGCCTTCCAGTCAGGGGGTGGGGGCATGACAAACTGGATGGAGGATTATCCTATTCAGATCCTAAAATGATTTCCAAAATATCCCTTTTAGGGGAGGGAGGGAGGGAGGGAGACAGACAGACAGATGATAGATCTCACTGACAAATTATTGTCTCCGCTACCCCCATGATTCTCTGAAACTAAAATTAAAAAGAGAGAGAATGTGATTTCAGAATTTTCTCTTTGTTTCTAACGGTAAGTGAAAAACTGATTGTAATCTCGAAAATAAATCACTTCCTGCAGTTTGAATTATATGATTCAGTCTTAAAAACATTTTACCAGAAAACTCCCCAATGCTCTCCCTGCCAATATTTTTGGAATTGTATGAAGAGTTAACATGGAGAGTCAGTTCAATTCAGTTCAAAGTGATGTAATCAAATCCCTACATCAAACTGATTCACCAACTCAAATCATCAAAATGCTTTAGTGAATTCATGAATTAAATTGACTGAATGGTTTGATTGAAACATTGAATCAATTATTTGACCGATTAACATTGGATGATTTGCAAAAAACATAAAACTAAAGTACATTTCTATAGAAGAAAACAAACTTCTTAACTTGAGAAGTTTCTAAAATGTTAAAAAGACGCCATGGAAGAAGGTGAGATTGTAAGATTTAAATAATTCGTATGATTGTTTTGGACAATATTTAGTTTTAGCCTACTCTATGAGAGAATTGAATAAATATTTAGCCCTATTTTTCTATATGTAATATGATATATTTCTTGGCCACATCATCCCAGTCCACTAAACTTTTCTCTAATGATGTAGAATAGAGAAGGGACCACCTGGTGACCTAGTTCCTATCCCTATTTTTGCTACTGCTATGTAAAAAGGTTTAAACATGGAATAACTAAAGCTACTCCTTTTGAGATTGTCAATGCTAATTACTTATAGCATTATATTCAATGGCTCTGGAAAACTGGAGATAATGTAGATCATTATCCACATTATTCAAACACATCTCAATGTAGATCATTGATATTAAGTTCTCTATCCTTCTAATCTCTTGCCTGTTCATTTCCTTCTCTTTCTCCCTGGTTCTTGCACCATTATTCTTGTCGTGTTTGCTGATGCTTAATGAATAAACATCAACCTATATTTGTTGCTAGCTGAGCTGAGTGGTACATTTGCTCTGATCTAGATATAGGACTTATGGAGAGTGTTTTGGATGCCAACTAGAGTGGAAATTATCTCATAATTTTCAATTTTAAATGTCTGAGATTAAACACTGATAAATCACTGAGAGGAAACTACAAAGATAGACTGAATCACTGAGTGTTTGCAATCCACATACAGAGAACCCATAAGCCATATTTTTAACTATGATTTCTAAAATAAGTCATAGAAGCTTAGTCTACAGAAACAGATTCACATATCACTGCTAATCTCAAAATAAATCAGGAACACTATAAATTAGTGTTATATATTATTTAAATTTGTCAGAATATGTGTGTAAATATGCACATGCACAGAAACTGTATCACTTACAAAACACTAATAGATGACTGCAGTGGGAAAAACAAATCAGTATTTTATGAAAATGCTGTTCCCTATGTTTTTTTCCTAGTCTTAGCAGCCTTCCTTTATTTCTTAAGTGTGTCAGAAAATCATCTTAATCCTGCCAGAAAATGTGGGTTATAGATTTAATTTTTTCACCTCTATATCTTTATTGTGTTTTTTCACCTTTTCCCCTGAATATACTCATCATTACTACGTGTGACGTGAGAGAGAAACTAAAATGCAGATGTATGGTGGTCATGACCATCATATGTAGAATGGGAAAATCTATTCCTCCTTCCTCAAAGCCTTTGTGAAAAATATTTATTAGTTAGCCCCCTCCTTCCCCCCATCAAGGATTGAACAACATATGAAGTCATAACTTCAGTAAATAAACATTCTCTTTTTCTCTTAATCACAATTCTGCCCATGGCTGAAGTTCAAATGTAACACTAAATCTACCATACTATGGTGTAACGTATTTGTGAAGATCCTACAGTCTTCAAGTGAGGATTCACATATTCTCAAGTGGAAGTCGCTGGATAGTAGATCAAGTCTCCTAATTCTCAGATTAGATGGGAATGTGTTGGATCCCTGAAAGTTCACCAGCCATCGCAAAATAGCCAGAATCCTCCAAATGCATTTTTATTCCAGCTAAGGCAGGTACTAGTGAGTAAAGGGTTACAATCCCCCAGTGAATCAGTACTAGTCTAAGAACTGAGGGTGGTCTTCTGTATGCATCCACACTAAAAGTGGGGCAAGAAGGAAATGAGATCAATGAACAAATCAGATCAACTGGGATCAGCAACGGTCCATTGAGTTGTCCTTTCACAATTTTTGTAACCTGCCCCAATCAAAGATTTGGCCTTGCATACAACTATGCAAATACATTTTTAAAAATCCCGAAACTTTTCATTGCCTCCCCACTCAAGACGAATACCCATCATATTGAAAACATGATGAAACAAAGTTATTTTAACTTCTTTACATGTCAGTAGAGACAAAACTGCATGGATCTTGGAGCGTGGGGAGAATTACAAAACATGGAGGCCACTCTCTAAGGATTAAGTGAATTCTATTCAATAAAATAGCCAAGAACACATTACCGCACCTCCTACTAAAATAAGTCAGTAGAAGGAGAGACTGATCTGGTTCAGAAAAATAGCACTGTAAGTGAAGAATGATTACCTAACTCTCTCTTTCCTTCCTTCCTTTCTTCCTGCCTGCCTCCCTGCATTTCCCCTAACCTGCTTTTCAGTGGTGACTTATGAGCAAAGAACACTACTTGGCAAAAAAAGAAAGAAACTCTGTGGAATATGTATATTTTTCAGCCAGAATAAGATTTTCTGAACCACTCAGGCATGTCACAGTGCACAGCCATATGGTTTGACAAGTTTGCCAACTAATATAAAATTCATTATTCAAACCATTCACCCTATAACACTAAGCTAATACGAAAACTTTTGAAATATTATATTGAAAATATTTTTGGAGAGAATAAGCTTTTCTATTAAGTTTGAAAAACCTATAAATAAAAATATATTAATACATTCTAAAAGATGGCACCTTGGGAACTAATTTGGGAACTCATGTAAATCTGATCCCTGTCATCTTGGTTTTATGCAGCATTTTTATAAGTTTGAGGAAGCACATTTGCATGCTGTTAGAGGACATTTTCCAATGTCCTTGGGCAGATCAATACAAGTATAAACAGTAGAATTGATTATTTTAGGCTTATCAAGTGTGACTTTCCTTCTTAAAATAGTCCCTAAGTGAATAACTTCTAAGTAGTGCAGAACTGATTATTTGAGACAGTGAAGTTCAGCAAAGAGAGGCCTACGTATCAATTGGGATCAGAGAGGGCAACAATCAGGGAATGACTGTAGTCAACATATTATCACAATGCAATATGTGAAATCGGGATACACAACATTGTATGCAGTGCACATGAAAATCCTGAGTCATGTACAATGTATTTTTAATCAGGACCAATTTTGACAGTAAAAATGGAATTCTGGAATATGATAATAATGTGCATTCATGTAACAGTATTCAGTATTCAAATACACTACTTTAAAAAGAATCTGCAGTATACAGTTACCACAGTAATTATATTTTATGTTCTAATTTGGCTACGGAACATTGTTGATGGGTGGAGATCTATGGAAACTACCCAAAAAAAATGACAATGACTTCATCTTTTGTTCTTGGATTCCCTTCAATGTGTGTCAACATTTTTACAGTATACTTTAAAAACATAGAAGCAAAACAATGAAATGAAACTATATTTATTGCATTTCGCAATAAATATATTATTATACTTCACAACTAACAGAAAACAATGTAAACTCAAGTTTAGGGCTGTGTATCATCATCTGCATTTTAATAGATTCATTGTAAATTTACAAAATTTAATACACAGTATAAATTTCTTCAAATTTTTTGGCAGTAAATTGTAAATCAATGCAATAATAAAATATAATAAATACATTTCCTAAAATTAAGCAGCCTTTCATTTTTTTAAATGCACATAATTCAATACAATAACAACAATAATTTTCATCTTTACATTTACAAGATTTAGTGTATTAAGATTAATTATTGCAAAACTAAAACCCAACAAATAATCCTATCAAATAATCACTGATTATTAATAAACCATTCCTTTTTTTCCTTCAACAAATTTATAAATTTAATACAAATGGAAATATATTTGGATTTTTATATTGCTATCTTTTCCATATAGTATTACAATTAATAGCAAATAGCCTTGAAAAATGGAAAAATACAAAATTTCTTGGATTCTCTTAGTACAGTGAGCTATAAACTAATGTGCATCTTAGAACATGAAATTGATTTTCTTAGCCATTTGAAACAGGATTCCTTTTGGTTAAAAAAATAGTTTTACAGTTCATGAGATTAAAAAAGGCACATATTAAAGGATAAGGCACGCCAAGATCTCCTACAGTTTTATTATAAGATTAGGACCATGATATGGTAACAGGTTTACACATAAAGATTATCCATCCCCATCTTATTAGCTTGAAATTCATACAGACATTTGGATAATGAGGGTAGACATCTATACATACTTGGCATGTTTTAAACTTGAGTCTATCATTGCCTAGATCAGAGTTTTTCAAGCTGTGTTTTCAGAAGAGAATTTAATGGGCTTCAGTGAAAGACTAAGGGCAGAAAAAGAATGTACTTGAACAAAAATAGGGACATCCACTGCACGTTTTTTTCTACAGTGAAAAGGGTAGCGTTTCTCAGCTAACATTCAAAAGCATTTGTTTTCATGATGACTCATTATTTTCTGTGTAGCTCAAAGGCAGAAAGCTGACCCAGGAAACTATTTTTTTTTTAACTGGCAGGTTTTGCGGTCTGAAAAAGTTTTAAAAAATTTTCCTGGAACTAATACCTATAAAATACACCAGATATAGATTGATACAGTTGTGCTATGTAGTGATTACATGATAGGCAGAAGACAGAAGCCAACAGTCAAGGTGTCATTGCTGATAAGGTTATGCTTTGATGGGTCAATTCTCAAATTAAATAATTTGGAAAGGGGAACAAATTTCTGTATTCCTTTAGGTGAATCTTGACTGACTGCTATCCAGATGGTGTCAACTCTCAGCAACTACATAAATAAATTCTCATGGACAGAATCCATCCCAACTTGGTTGTTGAGGTCTTCCAATGGTTCGTTCATTACCATTGTAATTTTTAATATTTTTAATATTTCTAATATTAATATTTCCACTGGAAGGAACATTGCAATAAGCTAGCCAATCAAAATAATATCAGCTTTAGATCTCTTTTTCATTATGTATCTGAAGAATAGATAAGCAGCAGATTGTTAAATATATTATATCTCACTCAATCTGACCACTTTATATCACTGGCATAAGAATTATTGTGTATGACTGTTGGTTTACCAAAGAGCTCAGAGAAATGACTCAACTGTAGAGTTGTCCAAGTAATGGTAGTGAAAAACAAGGAATCTATCCAACTGCAAGTATGAACCCATAGCATATTTATTTCTCTATCTTTATTGCATCCACGAATCCTCATCCAGCAATTTTGTTTAGGATAACTTGATCTACTCTGCGGAAAAGCAGCAGAGTTAACTATTCAACTGGCTGTTAGGACATGTTTTCCAGATTCTTTGAGGGGAAAAAATGTTCATATTCACTTGGAGTTAAAAGTTTCTTGGACTGTCATCTCTTATGAAACTATCAGAAACTATTATTTCTGCTTCTAGAGACCAACAAAACAGATTGGTACCAGGCCATGGACCATAGGTTGGAGACCCCTGCCCTAGATGGATTGTTTTCCATCTGAAGGATGGAAAGCCTGGTCTCCTGCCCTTGGGAGCTATCTGTACCTAGCAAGACCTGAAGATGTGAAGCATATGCTTCTCAGAACAGCCTAGCTAGCATATGCCATCCCATCAGATGCTGGTTGGCTTCCCCAGGAATAAAATGTTGCCACCAATTGGGTTGTTTTTTTTTTTTTTTACAAATCCTTACAGCTTCACTTCTTACTTGCTTAGCAAGCAAATTGAGAATGATAGGAGTTGACATCTTATGAAGGGAATTAAGAGCTGACCTTGGGGAAAATGCGAGAGAGACATAAAGGACAAGAGATTACACTGTCTGGAGACTGAAGGAAGCATGAGGAAGAAATTCATAATAACCTGCCCTGGTTTGGTTTAGGACACGATGGGACAGAAATAAACTTAGGCAGGCTTTCAACATTTCTTAAAATACTCTACAACAATAAAGTAGCATTTTTGCAATCCCTGAAGTGTCTGTTTCACTATTTTGAACCTTTACTGGCCTTGCTTCAAGGGCAGAGTCCAACACAATGTACATCCAAAAGATTTTATCCCTCAGAGGCTTAACATATATTTTTAAAACCTATTCTTATAACAAAACCAATTTGATTTTTTCCATTACTGTAAGATTTTATTGAGAATGTTTAAACTTTCATTATCTTTTGAAAATTGCAGAAAATATTGCAGAATGCCTTTTTCAACTCCAGTAACTATACTGAATTTTCAACCTCTGTAAACCGAATATTCCAGCATGAATTTAATATTGTTTGTTTCTAATTGTATTTATTTCTTATGTACAATTAAATGTTTAAGAAAGGGAGACTATTTTGGATATTTTATAATAATTTCCAAATCACTAAGCCTTTGTGTGCGAAAAAGTTTTAAAAAGCAGAATAAAACCATTGCCCTTTTGGTGGTAGTATGAAGACATACTTGCCTATTTATTCTCAAAATATTTTATTGCATATGATTTTCTACCATGTGATGAAAATCAAATCCATAAAAGATATTTGTAGCTGGCAGTTGTCATAGTTAAATGCTATCTAATTACTGGAAAAAGCAGAACTTTGGAACCCAACTGGATCATAATATGGTGAGGCCCCTCCTCAAGAAGCCCTCCATGGACCCGGCTGCTTTGGCCAACTACCGGCCTGTCTCCAACCTTCGCTTTCTTGTGAAGGTTGTTGAGAGTGTGGTGGCACGACAGCTCCCTCAGCACCTGGAAGAAACTGTCTATCTAGACTCGCGCCAGTCTGGCTTCCGGCCTGGGCACAGCACAGAAACGGCATTGGTCGCGTTGGTTGATGATCTCTGGAGGGCTCGGGATAGAGGGTGTTCCTCTATCCTGGTCCTGCTAGACCTCTCAGCGGCTTTTGATACCATTGACCATGGTATCTTGTTGCACCGGTTAGGGGGGTTGGGGTTGGGGGGCACCGTTTTACGGTGGTTCTCCTCCCTCTCGGACCGGACGCAATTTGTGTTGGCAGGGGGGGCAGAGGTCAACCTCGAGGCGCCTCACTTGTTGGGTACCACAGGGGTCGGTCCTCTCGCCTCTCCTGTTCAACATTTATATGAAGCCACTGGGTGAGATCATCCGTGGTTTCGGGGTGGAGTTTCATCAGTACGCAGATGACACCCAGCTGTACATCTCCACCCCGGACCACCCCAACGATGCCGCGGAAGTGATGTCCTGGTGCCTGGAGGCTGTGGGAGTCTGGATGGGGAGGAACAGGCTTCGACTCAACCCGTCCAAGACCGAGTGGCTGTGGTTTCCGGCGTCACGTCATAGCCAGTTGGTTCCATCTCTGGCTATCGGGGGCGAGTCATTAGCTCCCGCGGAGAGGGCCCGCAACCTGGGCGTCCTCCTGGATGCTTGGCTGTCTTTAGACGATCATGTGACGGCCGTGGCCAGGGGGGCTTTTCATCAGGCTCACCTGATACGCCAGTTGCGCCCCTTTCTGGATCGGGACGCCCTACGCACGGTCACTCAAGCCCTCGTTGTTTCCCACCTGGACTATTGCAATGCTCTCTACATGGGGCTCCCCTTGAGGTGCACCCGGAGGCTCCAGCTAGTTCAGAATGCGGCTGCGCGGGGGATTTTGGGGGTCTCTAGATGCTCCCATGTAACACCTCTCCTGCGCGAGCTGCGCTGGCTGCCAGTGGCCTTCTGGGTGCGCTTCAAGGTGTTAGTAACAACTTTTAAAGCGCTCCATGGCAATGGACCTAGGTATTTGCAAGACCGCCTCCTACCAAATATCTCCCTTCGACCAGTCCCTCCCACAGAGAGGGCCTCCTTAGGGTACCGTCGGCCAGCCAATGCCGGCTGGCAACCCCCAGGGGGAGAGCCTTCTCTGTGGCAGCTCCTGCCCTCTGGAATGACCTGCCCCCCGACCTACGTACAATTGCGGACCTGCGCCTCTTCCGCCGAGCCCTGAAAACTCATCTGTTCCATGCGGCCGGCCTGGCGTAGTTTTGATTGGGTTTTGTTAGGGGTTTCATATTTTAGAGCAGGCTTTTATGTAATATTTACTGTGATTTTTATTATTGCCTGTTCACCGCCCTGAGTCCCGTAAGGGAGATAGGGCGGTATATAAATTTAAATAATAAAATAAATAAAATAAAATAATAATATACCTTTAAAAAAACCACATCTGCAAATTACTGCATCACAGTTTAGGCTGAGATGTTGTGAACTGCCAATTTCTATTTATATACAAGACATCGCAACGATGTCTACCAGCACCTAAAAGTTCAAACTAAGCATTTCTTGTCTTTCTACTATTCTTGACATAATTTGGAATAAGATGAGTACTCATTTCTACAGACTAAATAAATTGCAGCAAACTTTCAGCTCCTAAATTTTCCATGTAACCCTTCTCCGAGAAGAGGCATGTAAATATTTTCTTGAAGGTTAGTTTAAATCATATTTTGTATTTTGCTCAAATTTTACCAACTCTGTTTAATTTCAAATATGCTTTGCTGAAACAAGCTTCTTTCATGCTCACCATCATAATTAGTCAGGTTAATTATGTTAATAATCTTGATCATGCCACACTCTTTGTATGTATATTTGGCATCAATTAATAGGAAAGATTTTTCTGGCACCCACTTGACGTAACCTTCCATTATAAGTAAAATCTTGTGACAATTCATTCTCATGATGAATGGAAACAAGTATGCTCACTTTGGCATTCATGATTTATACCGTGTTTTAATGATGGAATTTTAGTCCAAAACATATAGAAGGCACCAGTTATGTAATCAGCCATGCTTAACATCACATCATAATAATTCATTCTAAAAATATTTTCTTTTAAGTTACATTTATTTTTTAAAAAGTGATATAATTTTAAAAGAAGAGTCATAAAAAACAATGTGTGTGTGTGAGAGACAGAGAGAGGGAGGGAGAGGGAGAGAGAGGGAGGGAGGGAGGGAGAGAGGGAGAGGGAGAGGGAGAGGGAGAGAGAGAGAGAGAGAGAGAGAGAGAGAGAGAGAGAGACTCTACTAGAGTAATTTGCCAATTTTCTTTGAAACTTATTAAGGTTCCCCTTGCCTGCCCATATAAACTAAGCCAAAGTATATCAATAATCCAAATGTTTATTAATATTATGAGAAACAAATTAAAATAAAGAAGACCTTGACAGAAAAAAGAGACATACAAAAGGCAGTAAAGGTATTTGCAGTAAGGTGCCAGCTGCAAAGAAAAAAAAACCTTAAGGTTTTGTTCTCTAAAATGCTGAAGATGTTTGTATACTTGTAAGATCTTCCAAGAAAAGATACTATTTATATCCAAAGCTTAATTTTACTGAAAATTTATTTTCCTTGTTCTGCTTGTCTGAAACCCCAACCAGAAGAGACAGAGAACATTATTCTTTTTTGTAAGGTTTACATCATGCTTTAATGTATCACTTAAAGAGTTCAATATTTATATGTTCATAAATTTTTGCTCTTGGCCTGGGGCCAGAACGGAGGTGTGCCATTCTGGAAGTGGCTAGTAGACTAAATAGAAGAGCCCGCCCCCACTCTATTGTGTATCTTAGCTATCTACTCCTTTGTTAATTTTAATGTATTTGTCTTACTGCTTTAATCTTTTATAATATCATTTTATCAGACTGTAAACTGCCCAGAGTCATGTGACAGTGAGAAGGACAGCAAATAAATTTAATAAATAAATAAAAATAAAACATTTCTCAAAATATTTTATGTATATATTCTTCCAAGTTTTAATAGATGTGTTTTTATGTACCTTGTATTTTATATATAGAATACCATAATTCCAGAAAATTCATTATCACCATATTGCAATAAAGTCGGCCATTTCACAGCAATACAGGTAATCCCCAACTTACAACAACAATTTCTATTGCTACGTGATGTAACCTCCCCATCATACGACCCATCACAAAACTCCCACTGATGAGTCACACCTGACCCATCACAAGACCAATTATAAGATTCACACCTGACTCATCACAGAACCCATCACAAGACCCTCACTTGCCACACCCACACCTGACCCATTACAAGACCTGCTGACCACACGAAGCCCTTATAAATAGAAGAAAACTGACACTGGCATCCCCTAAACTTCGCTGAAGATGTTACCTAGCCCGATAACGAAACATTCGGAAACCAACCCACAAGCTTGGAGAACGAACCTTCACCCTCAAGTGATGCAATCATAAAGTGACATGTCACATGATTGCATTGCTTAGAGACTGAAATCCCAGCACTTCCACTTGTGAATGTAACTCGATACAAAGGTCATTAAGTGGGGGGAGTCCCACCTAAGGAGCACAAGGATGCTGCAAGGGGATGGGGGAAGTGCCAAACACCAGGAAGCCAAAACAGCATGACCCAAAGCATCATGCCCCAGCTCAACCATCCTCACTTCCCTGCACTAGTGCAATGGGATATGATTTTATATTCTTATATATATGCTGAATTCTGTATGGATTTTCTGACTAATCATTAATTTATAAACATTAACATATAACTGACTATTTATGGTTTTTAAACTTCTCACATTTAATATTAATCTGGGTTGTTCTTGTGGCATATTCAAAAAGAGAAAATTATATAAAAAAGGACTGTTAAACTATAATGAATCAATGTCTCTCAGATCATATGTAATGCTCTTAGTGTCATGGTTCTGACAGATGAAACTCTTCAAAAGAACTTTGAGGCATTGTTTATCTTAAAGAATCTTTATTTTGAGTAGCATAACATCGGCACTGCATAATCAAAACCAAAAACTGAATTCCCCTCCCCTGAGCACATAGTATCAAAGCACAATTCCTCCCTCCAATTGGCAGTCATAAATCACATTTCCCAATTAGCTTGAAGGGCAGGTTTCCTCTCCAGTTCTTCAGACCATCAATTCCTTATCAGCTCTGGTTACAATAACCTTGTTTCTCACGCTAGGTCCAATGTTGTTATGTCTAGCTGGACTGTCGTTCACATTCCCCCTCCCAGCATCATCTAACTCTAAAAGTAAAAGGTAAAAGATGGCTACATTTCCATCTGTTGTCAATGCAAAAACATCTGATGTTAGCAGCGCTGACACTTAGCCACTGAACCAGCTTTATGCTCTAGCAATAAAGATGAAGTGCAGTGTACATTGAGGCTTATATGTAGCTAATAGGAATAGTTCAGAATGCAGAGTATTGTACCTAATTTAATTTTGCTTAGTTATAAAATATTTCAAACTAATAAGGTATTTTTTAAAACCAGGACATTTATATCCAATTTTAAACTATGCAAAGCAGCTGACTAAAGTGTCTTGCAACTTCACACTCAAACTATTTAATAATATTGCAACAGCTGCTTTAGTCATTTGTTTTCACACTTCTTTAATTTTTACTTTTATTTACAACCAAATCACATCTAGATAGCTTTGTGGTTTCTCGTAAGCTATGATATTTAATGTAAACATGTTTAGGAATCAAGAACTTAAAAGGAGGTTAATAAATATTCTTGGGAGAATATTTTTCTTACTACTTCATGTGTAAAATGTTAAGAACATTTCCTGCTACTAATTACACTCATTTCTAATCACTACATTCTAGATCTAGATTCCCCAAAGTTGACTTACACAAAAAAGGAATTAGCATATTTAAACAACTTTAATGATATACTTTGTTCTGCAATATAGATTTCCATGCTAAGTTTGTACATCATGCAACAATCGTGGTTTTTAAAGAGTGCATAGTTATTTGTTTTTACAATTTAGAAATAATAATGATTTATGCATCATGCTAAGCCAATCCATCACCCAATAACTTACTAGAATATTGTATGAACTTGAACACTGTTATTTGTGTTTCATCAATGTCTGTCTAGCATGTCATGTTCTTAGGTAAACTGAGCCAATCTCCTTTTTGCCCTTTTCCTTTCTATCATACTCATATTGAGTTGCTAGCTATGTTTAGCTTTTTCCATAAAAAATATAGACCTTGGTTTTCTCTTATCAGTATGATGCCTGAGTACTTTGTTATATTTTCTTGGCCATTGTATTATACATTCTTACATTAGAGCTTACGGCTGAACTGATATCTATAGCAGTGATGGCGAACCTTTTAGACACCGAGTGCCATAGGTTCGCCACCACTGATCTATAGGATCACACCATATAACATCTATAAAAACAGAATTTTGAAATCTAAATTCTAGCCTATAATTCCATAGTTTTGCATTTAATGCTACTAAACATCTTGCATAAATAATGACAGTATAATCAGTTAAATCAATGTGAATAAAACTATGATTAATATAAGAAATAAACCATATGCAATGGGTTACCTTTGGTAAAAACATTAAAACAATTCTATGTACCTATTGAGATTTTGTAATCAATTTTAAATATGCTAACTCATAAATTAATTGAATGAGGTTTGTTATTAGCAAGACTGTTATTTGTTACATCTTTCACCTTTTTTTGTATTTGACAATTAAGTATATCATCTGCCCTGGGAAGCAGACAACGATCTAATGTCGGCAGCAACTTACTAGTGTTTCCATACAATATATATTTTAAAATAAACAAAAATGAAATAGGTGTTTTATTGTATATTACACAAAATTATACTGGTATATAAAATCAAGTATAAAGAATAAGTGGAGATATTTGTTTTTCATTTTTGTTTAGAGAGCTTCTTAGAATAGCAGAATTAGGCAAATGGATTCAAATGCCTTACAAACCACAATATACAATCAGTAGTTATCTTTGGCCTAATAGGGTACAAGTTGTCATTTTCAGATTTATAAATTCCGTCTCCAGTTTTATGTTTGATGTCTCCAGAAGATGAAATCCCTAAGCCAGAAACAGTCTGTTCTACAGATTGTCTGCTCATCAATAATTCAGGACTATAGACTAAAAAGAAAAGTATTGTACATAAGCACAACAGAAATGAAATCTTTTAAAACTCCTGCTTGATCTGCTTGACTTGCAGGAGAAATCAGCTATTACAAACTGAACCCTTTATGTTTTGAGTAGTGAGAAAATAAACAAAAAGATTTAGAATATACTAATAAATAAATGCCTGTATGTCTCTCCCATCTTTGTTCTTAAAACAGTATGAATTATTTAATAAATACTATTCAATATGAGTAATCTGAATTACAAATTAGAACCTTCCAAATATTTAAAGAAACCAATTTGTAAATATACTACAAATTATTATCCTCAATTTCTTCTTCATGGCCAACAATATTCCAATAATGACAAGAATTTAGAAATCTAAATAGGCAAAATTAAAGACTGGCAAACCTCTTCAAAACTTAAGTTCCTTCAAAATTAAGTTCTCTCTATGTCTGTTCTTATTATTCTTTGTTTGTCATATCAAAATTTAAGACTATGAATGCTAGTATTGGAAGAAGGACTAATCAAATTTTAAACACTCAGGTTAGATGCTTAAAGTATTTAGTCTCTACACACAACAGATCCCTATTTTTTATTGAAAACTCAAAATAAACCTTTTATGTTCTGTTTTAATCACTTACCTTGAAGTCTCTGCATCACTCCAGCAATATCCCGGGATGTTCTTCCTGCTAATCTTGAGGATGCCATTGCGCCACGTGGCAATGGTATTGTTTTTTTCTGCATGATTGTCTATCTGAAGTGCAACGTTTCAACAGTTCTCTTTATAAAGCATCATTAAAGCAGAATGGCATGCCATAGCAAGTCATGGCAGCTTTAAACGATAGACATATAACTGTCTGGCTTGCCACTGTTTTAGGACTGTTCTCATTCAATAGCTTGCAATTCAGGCCTGAAAAGATATAGAAATACACAAGAAAGTTTGAGAGAACACCTGTACATTGGTATAAAAACACCTCCTTATACTTTCACTGGATCAGATATTTAGAAATCTGATTGATTGGCTACTCCAGTGATGGCGAACCTTTTAGAGACCAAGTGCCCAAACTGCAACCCAAAACCCACTTATTTATCACTGGGTGCCAGGTGGGCATGACCCACTGGGTAGGCGTGGCTGTGGTGGTCATGGCAGATTGGGTGGGTGTGGCCAAGGTGTGCATGGTCATCTCGATGTTGCTCATGGGGAGGGATGCCTGTGGGGGCCAGGCAGGGTTTGGGGAGATCCAGGGGGTCTCTGGCAGGTGGGGCAGTGGGCAGGAGGCTCATCCTGCAGGGTGAGGCAAGGCAAGGCAAGGCAGGGCTGGGGTGCCATTGTCGCAGGGCGAGGCAGGGGCCGGGATGGCTGCTGCCTGACACCATCGGCCCCCGCACACAGAGGCCAGTGAGCACATGGGGGCCAACAGTGTCTGTCAGCAGCCACAGCCTGCCAGCCCCTTGACCGGCGCACTTTGGGGCTCCGCAGCCCGCCACCAGAGGTTCAGAGAAGCCGCCTCTGAGCTGGACAGTCGACCGACAGCTGAGGAGGCGATGCAGTGGGTCGTGCCCAGGAAAAGGAGAACATGCGAGGCCAGGAGGGATGGAACAGGGGGGAGGGAAACCAGCCGTGCTGGGATGCATCCGGCCACATGGGACCTCGGCGAGTTAGCGGGCAGCTGGTTGAAGAGGGACGGTTGCCATCTCTGGGGCATGGCGCGCGTACCCACAGAGAGGGCTCCGAGTGCCGCCTCTGGCACGCGTGCCATAGGTTCGCCACCACTGGGCTACTCCATGTGACTAATGATTTAATACTATGAATTGCATTGGTAAAATAGAACAAGAAATCACGCCCTACATCAACACTAAGATTTACAAATTGTTGTGAGCTAATATTTTTGAGCAAACCTTAGAATTCACATTAATGCAACACAGTCGATTAAAATGTGAAGTTTAATGTTATTACTGCAGAAAGGTTTAAGTGGTTAGAAAATGAATATAATAGAACACACTATTTAATGGAGATCTCAGTTATTTTGAGATTGCAACCCAGGCTACTGTAACAACAATACCAGCACATTTTGTTCTGTACACAGCTTAAACAATATTTATTTGTTTCCAAAAAGTGATTGATGCTTACACATTTTCACAGAAAATTTGTTATGGTCTGAAATACTAGGCTGTTTACTTAGGAAATTCTCCTGGTTTCCTATTCTAGGCGAGATGAGACCTAGCAGAGATACTGAACAAATGCCTCATAAAAATCAATATAATGATGCTCGAAGAAAACAGGTTCCTTCGAAAAGGTTCACATGTGAGGAAAGAAAGATATCTAAGATTAAACAAGATGGGTCCACAAATCAAAGACTACCTGAGGCTCTTATAAATGTCTTCATTCGTTTTACAATTTCACATGCTTTTACCACATATTTGCTAGCCTTAGGGAAGTGCAGGTCGTTCATGAGTCGAGGGAGGGCTAGTAGAGGTTGCACACAGACCGGAGAGTGCTACAGGCAGGAGTGATCCTGGAGCGATTTGCAATCATCACTGCTGCCTTCCCCATTGACTTTGCTTGTGAGAAGCCAGCAGGGAAGGTTGCCAATGGCAATCTTGTGACTGTAGCTCTTTGCAATGTTGTAACCGTGAGCCTGTCACCTGAGCACCCAGATTGCAATCACGTGACCTTTCCCCCCCCACTAGAGCTGCAAATAGCCAGAAAGTTGAGAACTGGTCCTTTTTTCAGCGCTGGTATGCAGGTAGTCCTTGACTTACGACCACAATTGAGCCCAAAATTTATGTTGCTAAGCGAGAAGTTTGCTAAGTGAATTTTGCCCCGTTTAGCAACCTTTCTTGCCACAGTTTTTCAGTGAATCATTGCAGTTGTTAAATTAGTAATGCGGTTAAGTGGATCTGGTTTTCCCATTGACTTTGCTTGTCAGAAGGTTGCAAAAGATCACATGACCCTGGGACACTGCAGCCGTCATAAATATGAACCGGTTGCCAAGCATCCAAATTTTTACCACACGACCGTGGGGATGCTGCAACGGTCATAATGTGAAAAACAGTCATAAGTCACTTTTTTCAGTGCTGTTGTAACTTTGAACGGTCACTGGATGAACCGTTGTATGACAAGGACTACCTGTAATTTTGAGCAGGCACTGAAAAATGGATATAATTTGAAGATTACCTGTATTTATACTTTATTAAGATGAGCTGTTGATTGATAGTTAATTTTTTTCAAGTTTATCCACTTTACTCAAGTGTACTAAGGGTCTTTACCACCTGCTACTACGGGTCTTTCCCACCCACCTCCCTTCTCTCAATCAACAGAAAACTATACTGGTATGAAACTGCTGACTTCCATGTTTATTTCTATCCAGCCTCCACTGTCTTTGTTGCTAATCACTGCTTAGTCCTGCTAGCAAAGCTGAACTGATTAACACCTTATGGCCGGTTGAAAGAGTTTAAGAAAGGGCTGAAAGGGCAGTGCCTTTGTTAGATACTACATTTATAGCAATACTACTAAGAACGACTTAAGACTAACTCACTTATGGGCTGGGGATAAGATGAGGGCAATTGTGAAAACAAGAAAGAAAATAAACTTTTTCAGGACACAATTGTGCCAGCATTAAGTACAAACAACAACAATAACAACAACAATAATAATAATAGAGTTGGAATGGACATTGGAGGTCTTCCTGTCCAACCCCTGCTCAGGCAGGAAACCCTATATACCATTTCAGACAAATGGTTGTCCAGTCTCTTCTTAAAAACTTCCAGTGTTGGAGCATTCACAACTTCTGGAGAATCTTACTTTTTTCACCACTGAATTTCATTTTGTTAGATAGCGCCCAATGTTCAAGTCTGTCAAGATCCTCCTGTATCTTAAGCCTATCTTCTGGAATGTTGGCTATTCCTGTCAGCTTGGTGTCGTCTGCAAATTTGATGAGTTCCCCATCTATCCCCTCATCCAAATCATTGATGAAGATGTTGAAGAATACTGGGCCCAGAACAGAGCCCAGGGGCAACCCACTACACACTTCCCTCCATGTAGATGCAGTTCCATTGAGGACCATACGCTGAGTACAGCCGGTCAGCCAGCTATGAATACATCTGGTGGTGATGCTGTCTAACCCACATTTTTCTATCTTATCAAGTAGTAGGTTGCGGTCTACTTTATCAAATGCCTTACTGAAGTCCAAATAAATTATATCCACAGCATTCCTCTGGTCTACTAATTTTGTCACCTGGTCAAAGAATGCAATAAGATTTGTCTGGCATGATCTGTTTTTGACAAATTGGCTTTTGGTTATGACTCTAGGTGTTCGTTGATTCGTTGCTTGATTATCCTTTCCAGAATCTTCCCAGGTATTGAGGTCAGGCTGATAGGTCTGTAGTTTCCTGGATCCATTTTTTCCCCTTTTTTTGAAGATGGGAACTATATCAGCTCTTTTCCAGTCCTCTGGTAGTTCCCCAGTGCTCCAGGATCTTTGAAAGATATAGTTCCGTAGTTCTGAGATCACATCTGCCAGTTTCTTCAGAACCTTGTGGTGTAATCCATCAGGTCCTGGTGATTTGAACTCGTCTAGGGTGGACAGGTTACCATTTTCTTGCATATCTTAACTTATGTTTCTAACCTGTTTTTTACAGTACTGGTTTTTATAGGTTGGACTGTTTTTTCTCTTTGTGTAAAAACGGATGCAAAAAACAAGTTAAGTAGTTCTGCTTTCTCCCTGTTGCTTGTCACCTTCTTGCAATTTTCTCCCATTAATGGACCAATCATTTCCTTAACCTTTTTCTTGTTTTTTACATGTTGAAAGAAGCTTTTTGTTGTTGTTATTTTTGACTTTTGTCGCAAGATTTAGTCATTTTGAGCCTTAGCTTTCCTCACTTTATCTTTGCACGCTCATGCTATTTGCTGATATTCTGCCTTATTTATGTGTCCCTCTTCCCACTTTTTATACTTGTCCTTTTTGTCTTTCAATTTATCAGAGAGTTCTTTATGCAACCATACTGGTTGCTTTTGATAGCTGTTATTTTTCTTCTTCGTCAGTATTGTGCTAGACTGGGCTTTTATAATCTCACTTTTCAAAATTTCCCAAGCTTCTTGAGTTGTTTTCCCTTTGAGTATTCTCCTCCATGGAATCCTTCCCAAACCCTCTCTAAGTTTATTGAAATTAGTTCTCTTGAAGTCCAAGACTCTAGTTTGACTATCTTCTATTGCTTGTGCTTGCATAATGCTGAATTCCAATATTGCATGATCACTCCCCCCCCCAAGGTTCCTCTAGCTTCAACACCTTCTATCATTTCATCTCTGTTAGAGAGAATTAAATCCAATATGGCTGATCCCCTAGTTCCCTTCTCTACTTTTTGGGAGACAAAGTTGTCTGCTAGGTTTGTCAGGAATCTGTTTGATCTTCCAAGTGAGCAGAGAGTCTAAAATTTGCAACAAGCAAGTATATTTCTAAGCAAAGGAAGATTCCTACCTACAAATGTGTGGAAAAGATTTGTCATATAATACAAAAATCTAGATTTATCTTAAAAGATAGAAACTAAATGGTAATGGACAAACAAGGTTAAAAAAATTAGAGGATACTACTTTAATCGAATTTTATGTTCATTTCGGCAATATGAAAAATTCAGCAAAATTACCAGAAAATTATAAATTTATATTTAGTCTTGTTTATATTATTTTATTTGATACAAAATACAACTGATTTTATAAGATGAAATATTGCATACACATGTGGCCAATTCTGTATGGTACATAAACTCCTACAGTACTTTAAAGCTACTCATAAGAAGAGTCACAGGTAATTAGAATATCAGATCTAATGTCAACTAATCCAACTCCTTGTTCAGTGCAAAAATCTACTAAACCATCTCCAACAAGTGGAAATCTCCAACAGAGAAGATTTTATCTCAGGGATTTCTTGAGTCCGCTGAGGTATTCAATTTCAACTCCTTTGACTGGTCTAGCCTTCTATTTCAAGAGAAAACAGGTCTACAGCCTCTTGCACATGACATTTTCTATTTTGTAACTTAAACGAATATCTTTTATAGGGTTTTGGTTTTTGGTTTTTTTGCATGATAAACTCTAGCTCTTTGATGATTCTTCATAGGGCTTAGACCTATTCCAGCTATCAATCTGGTATCCTGTGAACCATCTTTAGATTTTATATATCCCTTTTAAAGGGTAATGCCCATAAGAGGACATAATTTTTATTTATTTATTTATTCATCAAATTTATATAGCCGTCCATCTCACCAAAACCGACTCTGGACAGTGCACAACAATGAATAGTGCTCCATTCAGTACTACCTAACCCCTTTAAAATATAAGAAAACTGTATGAGATAGTTAGCCACCTAACTCTTGAGTATACAAATAAAGCAACCAAGGAAATTATAAATTGCTGCCCATTATCTGGACTCAGTGTTTCTGATACACTGCATTGCAGCACATAGCCCTTTTCAATTACTGTGTAATTCTATTCGTTCATGTTCAGCAGATGGTCAGCTAAAACCCCTAGATCCCCCCTTCACAAGCCAGATTTTCCCAATCCTGTGTCCATGTATTTGACTTTTCCTGCTGCCTGATCTTACACCTAATATAACTGAATATCATCCTGTTTGGATATGGCCCAATGTTCAAGACTGTAGGGGTCATTTTGAATCATGGTTTTGTCCTCTAAACAGTTATTGCTTGGCATCATCTGCAAAATTCATAAATATTTCATCTTCTAGGTCATTTAGAAAGTTGCTGAACCACACAGATTGATAGGCCATTTACAAGCGCCTTCTGGGTACGCTTCAGCCTGCATTTATACATTCTATCCTCAAAAATATCATGAGGTACTTTGTCAAACACTTTACAGGTAGTCCTCATTTAACAATCACTTGAAGTTCTGACAGAACTGAACGAGTGGCTGCAATGGCCCCGTTGGAGCTGGTTGGTAGGAGGAACTCATGGATGGCATGTCTCTCCAGGAACATCTGGAGAGCCCGGTGGGCTGAGGATAATGCAATGCCAGGCCTGTCTGGCATTGGGGGAAGTACTCAACTGGATGGGGAGCCACCTGCTTTAATGAAAACAGGGGAGAATTGGCTACCAACAATCAGCAGTGAGAAAAGGCAACAGATCACCTCCAATGAGGAACAGCTACCTCCCCCACCAGATATGCAGGCATAGAGAGCAAAGCAGAAGCACAGAGGAAGCAGCCCTGCCCCTCCACACAAGGAACAAACCACAAGGTTTGGTTTGGGGTGACTTAGCCAGATGCAGGGGGAAGGTGCATTTGTCAGGAACAACCATTTGCTTTGGCATGCATGAATTACAAAATGTGCTTTGTGGACTCTGAACCTTGTTTGCAGACTTCAGACCTTGTTTTGTGGACTCTGAACCTTGTTTGTGGATTCCAGACTTCCTCCTTGCCTTGTGGATCAGCTCTGGCGGCTACTAGACATAGATTGTGGGACAGGGTTGCACTGACTGTAGATGGCTGCCTTTGGAAAAGGTTGGGGTGGAGCTTTACCAGCGCCATTGGAGGGCCATCTATCACTATATAGCTGTGCAATGAACAGACTGTATTGGTACCTGCACCTGCCAGCGTGACTCAGGTCAGAACAATGGTATTTACAACTAGTTCTGGCCATCCAAGCCCTCCCACAGTCCTGATTGTGATTCAGACGCTTGGCAACTAGCTTGCACTTATGACAGTGGCAGTAACCCACAATCATATGATTACCATTGTGATTTACACTGGTGGTTTCCCAGAAGCAAAGTCAGTGGGAAAGCCAGCAGGGAAAGTCATAAGATGCTCCAGTAAGTCACTTGTACTTTACTCAGCAACAGCCACTAGTAGCCTTGCCACGCTTGCACCTTTATTTATTTATTTATTTATTTTATTTATTGAATTTATATACCGCCCTATCTCCCTTACGGGACTCAGGGCGGTGAACAGGCAATAATAAAAACCATGATAAATATACGCAAGTTTCTGTTAAAAATCAAATTAAATAACAGGCCTGCTCTAAAAATACCCCATACAAAACCCCCACTAAAACATAATCAAACTATGCCAGGCCGGCCGCAAGGAATAGATGGGCCTATCATGATCTAGGGATCAAATAATCATATGGTTGTAAAAAAGGTGCTGGAACAGGACCTGTAAAATGTCAGCCTCAGGAGACACAAAGCCAAGAGGCTGATCAAACATAGGCCTCACCTGAGCAGCTAGAGAAGATGTTGAGGATGGTGTAAGGCTCCCAGCCCCACCCTAGGCAAGTAGAGAGAACAGGAGATCAGACACTTTCTATGAAGGTCCTTGACAAACAAGTAAATATATCTCTTGATTAGTAACAGCTGGTTGCAGACTGATTTAAGAGGCAGTTCTGACCCCTGATCCCTCATTGGAAGTAACTATCTGATCTCTGGCTATTGTATGTAATGTTTGTTTGGAGTCTGTTTGTGATATTCCAGATGAAAACCTTGACTAGGCTCTCAGAACCTTGGACTGGATTTTGAGCATTTTTCTGCACACTCCTGTTAAATGCAACCTTTCAGGGAAGCTCTTTCTAGAGACTCTGTTTTGGTTTCCATTCCTTGTCTGCTGCTATCTCTGTGACCTTGAATAAACTACTAATTACCATAGCAACTGTGTGTGTGTGCTTGCACACATTTGAAACCAGAAGCTGGATATAACCTGTGCCTTGCTGGTAGCCTGCATGCTCTTCCCTGCCCAGCAGCAGCCATCTACCTGCTTGTAAGCTGCTTGGGACTTGCTTAATGACCTCACTTAACAAGGGCAATGTGAAGTATCAGAATTACTGTACCAAGCATCACATTTTATGACTGCATGGCTTAGCAATGAAAATTCTGGTCCCAATTATCATTGTTAACTGAGGATTGTCTGCACTGAGCAGTGTACTACATCCAAAGAATTTCCTTGGTTTATATTTTCAAATTACTATAAATTTTGTCCATATTTTAGGTTGCAATTTCTCTCGCTCTGGAGACCAATTTGATTAAAATAGCTAGGTGAGTTTTTAATCAATTTTAAGAGGTCTCCCACTTCAGCCATATTAAGAATCATGTTCTCAGAGATGATAGATGCAAATAAGGCATTAAACAATCTTATGTCTCTACCTTCCTGCAAGAGAGACCAAAAGTTTCCTTAATTCCTTGTTGCTATTATTGTTTCGGACATGCTTCCCCAAAATCTTTATTCCGTTTTGTATTATCTTAATTTCATGCTGAACTAGCTGACTCAATTCCTACCAACTCACTCTTCATCTAAACAGGTTTCTTAAAGCTTCCGATTTGCATTTTTTTCATGGGGTCAGATGTGTTTATGCTTTCATTTTCTAATTTCTATAATCTCCCATCCCTATTGGTTTTGTCTATATGATAGGATAAATGGCCTTCCTTAAATCAAGATGTATGACTGACTTGGCTCAGGTTTTTTTCCCATAGATATATTGAATCTAAATGCGATATGGTTATTTTCCCTTAAGATGCCTAAAACCTTAGGTTCACTGCCCAATAGAGTTTGACTGTTGTCATTTAAAATCTGGTTTTTGAAATAAAAAATATTTTTATACACTCATTATGGTTGAAAAACAGGGTTTTTTTCTTGTAAAAAGTAGGCAGATTATTCTAGATGAACAAGACTGTTGTTAATGACTCTCAAGTCTTTTACAAAGGCAAAAACAGAGACTATTCACAAGTTATATTCAGCCCAATCCTGCATTTCTGGGATAAGATGAGATACAAGTAATCAGTTATTACAATAATTGTGTTACATGATTCCCTTTAGATGCTTAAATTAAATGACTGAATATTCCTGATACTAATTTAAAGCAATTATCTTCGTTAGAATGGAAATTATGTTCATCATAACATGCAAATGGACATCTGAGTTCACACAATATTTTTCTCCAGTCATGTTTTCTTCTTACCCCCAATAATCTGGAGACACAGGATGAGAACAAGGTGATCAAAAATATTAGCATGTGTTTAAAAATAATGAAACGTGAAATATAGCATACTTCGTTTATGAGTCACAGAGTGGGAAAGAGATATTTGGGCCATCAAGTCTACCTCCTTCCATTCTAATACAGGAATTCAAATTAAAGCATCACCAAAATGTCTATCTGGCCTCTCTATGATCATATCTAGTGAAGAATTCATCACCATTCTAGGTAAACTGCTCTTTCCATTAGGAATTTTTCCTACCCTTCTCATGAAACCTGCCTTCCATAATTTATGAACATTATTCCATATCCCATACTCTAGAACAGCCTTTCTCAACCATTTTATCCAGAGGAATCCAGGAAAAGAATGTTCAGGTCTCAGAGAAGCTCATGCATGAAAATATGAAACCACAACACAATTCTAGCATTGCATGGTGCCTGAAGTTCAACACAATTCTAGCATTGCATGGTGCCTGAAGTTCATATTTTCAATCCCTATCTCGTGCAGAATCCCTAGCAGAATCCCTCTTGTAAAACCTAAAACTTCCATGGAGCCCAGTTGAGAAAGGTTACAGGGATGGGCAATTAATGTTCTCAAGGGCCACATGAGAAACTGGGACTGTTGTGGAGGGCCGAATCAATAGGACCAACACATTACTGTGAAGGTGTGTAGGCACTCATGCACATACATAAATTGGAAAAAAAAGTAGCAGTCAAATTCAAAATAAAAGCAATGCAGTTGTGTTGCCTATATGCCATTTGCTTATTTACATTCATTTCTAATTTCAGAGTGATCTCATGCAGGGCTGACAGAAAGAGCCAAAGGGCTACATATGCTCTGAGGCCTATAAAATGCCCAGGTCAGCTTTAGAATAATGCAGAAACAGTCAGGCCCTTCCTTCTTTGATGTGACATATTTTCATGTATTCAAAAAAGTGCCATCATCTCCCTGAAATTATTCCCTCTGAAAGCTAAACATATCTAGCCCTTCAGTCTCAATTTCCATTCCTATTTGATAAGCAGAGGAGCATATCATGCCTTGTGGCATCATGTCTTAAAGCAATATCAAATGCCTGAAAATAGAGACAATCTAACTTGCTGTCTATACATATATCACTGCCTATCTTGACCACCTTTAGAGAAAGACTTTGCACACAATTGCACATGCCATAATTTAGCCCAAGAGCCAAAATACTGTACTGTTACAAAGTGCTAGCTACTCTGTATATTATTGATGTCCAGACCTCTTGAGCACATGTTAATTCAGGACAAGATAATCATGCTACTGTACCAAACGAACATAAATCCAAACCAACAACATTAGTTTTGGCACTGCATTAGGAAAAAAAAAAGATTCCTCCAACCATAATATAAAATCAAAGGAGTGCTAAGAGCTTCAGCATATTAAGAAGTTCATTTATTTTCTATTGCTACTCATTGGTAATAATTTTCAAACCTTTGATTTATTTGTAATTTTTTTTCTCCACAAGGAGTGAAAGTATAAAAGCAATTTCTAGTGCAAGAGCTATGTCGGAACAAAATATCAATACAGAAAGTACTGTGGCAATCAGGGCAAAGAATTGGTTTATTATAACATAAGCTTTTCTAAAGATGGAAATAGAGATTATACCCTAACAGTAAATGAGTCTCACACTCATGTGTGTACAAAAACACACATTCAGCAGTGTTAAAATTTTCTAGCAACCTATTCAAGTGTTTAAGTTTACCAAAAATGAAAGTTTAAATTAATAAAAAATATTATTTTCTGCCCCTAAGCATGATTACTTCTGGTAATACTAGTAATTTCACTAGTATGAATATATATTCAGAACTAAATACTAAATTCAAAGGAACACATGCAAGTAAATATATGACTGCAGCCATAAATGGTAATCCCGCTATTATAGCCTATTTGTCATAATCAAAGATGATTGATGCAGAAATGTATGGTAATAAGACATAATGTGAGAATTACATATGAATATTAGTAAGGTAGCATACGATAAATTTGTTTCTAGTACATATCTTGAGATAGAGGGTTAAACACAGTTACAGCAGTTAACAATTTTTTTCTCTTACCTTTCAAATAGAAAGTATTTTATTTTCCTTAACTAGGGCACATATTATATCATCTTACATAATTTATTAATACAGGTAGTCTTTGATCTACAACAACTTGTTTAGTGACAGTTCAAAGTTACAAAGGCATTGAAAAAAGTGACACGACCATTTTTCATAGTTACGACCTTTCCAGCATCCCTAGGTTCATGTGATCCAAATTCAGATGCTTGGCAACTGATTCGTATTTATGACGGCTGCAGTGTCCCAAGATCCTGTGATCACCTTTTACGACCTTCTGACAAGCAAAGTCAATGGAGAAGCCAGATGGACTTTAACAACCGTGTTACTAACTTATCAACTGCAGTGATTCATTTAACAAGTGTGGCAAGAAAGGTTGTAAAATGGGGCAAAACTCACTTAACAACTGTCTCGGTTAGCAACAAAAATTTGGGGCTCAATTGTGATTGTAAGTCGAGGACCGCCTATATAGCGGAACTGAGCTAAGACCTAAAACGATTGAATACATTTACTCTGAATTTGAGGGAACCTCTTTCTGCCCTATTATCCCAAGGTGGTTTAGGGAGAAAGGCATTCAGAAACAATTACTCTTTTGTTCTTTTTTTATCCTTTTATCCTTCTTCCCAACTCCAGAGAACGTTTGAAAGGTATTATGTAAAAGAGGTCAAAATTCTGTCAGTCTGACAATCAGAACAAAATGGGATCTAGTTTGGTATGGTAAGACAAGTCAACAAAAGAAAGACCAAGTTCAAAAATGACCCAGATTTGGTTGGGGACTGTAGAGCAAAAAATCCAGAAACAAATTTCACAGTGCATCACTGTGGGAAAGGGAGCTGGCATTGGCCACAAGGTAATAATAATAATAATAATAATAATAATAATAATAATAATAATAATAATAATAATAATAATAATAACAACAACAACAACAACAACAACAACAACAACAATAATAATAATAATGATGATGTTGGAAGGGATCTTGGAGGTTATCTAGTCCAACCCCCTGCTCAGGCAGGAAATCCTATACCATTTCAGACAAATGGCTGTCCAGTCTCTTCTTAAAAACTTCCAGTGTTGGAGCATTCACCGCTTCTGGAGGCAGGTTGTTCCACTGGTTAATTGTTCTGTCAGAAAATTTCTCCTTAGTTCTAGGTTGCTTCTCTCTTTGGTTAGTTTGTCCTGCCTTCAGGCGCTTTGGAGAATAGCTTGCCTCCCTCTTCTTTGTGGCAGCCCCTGAGATATTGGAACACTGCTATCATGTCATCCCTCATCCTTCCCTTCATTAAACTAGACATACCCAATCCCAGTAACTGTTCTTTGTATGTTTTAGCTTCCAGTCCCCTGATCATCTTTGTTGCTCTTCTCTGTACTCTTTCTAGAGTCTCAACATTTTATTGATCACTGTTCCATAGTTCACATAACTATCTCCAAATATCTCTTCACAGTAGCTAGTAGATAAATATATTGCTTCCCATGTTGAGGCCTCAAAAGTTCTATTAAATTTATTATTTACACTAAGCAACCTATTTCTATTTTTAAATAGAAGCATTTCCTTGTAATGTATACTTACTTCCAATGTTTGTTTGTTTGTTTGTTTGTTTATTAAATTGGGTACTTACTTCCATTCACCCCACTGAATTGGATATGAACTTACTTTAAATAAGCATATAGAACATCAGCTTGCATTTCAGCCATGTGAAGCTCCAACTTAAACGTAATTATTCAGAGATACTTCCTGAGACTTAGAAACTTTATTAATGGTTTAACTTTAAGTTAGGGATAGTTTTGTATTCTTCAAAAATATTTTTTTTAAATCTGTTAGGGCCTCTCCCCCTTATCTGGTAGATTTTTCTCTACTGGAAATTATTGAATTAATTATAGATGCTGACTCATATTAGTACTGTTTTCCGTTTTAATCACAACAAAACACTCTAAACATACTAGGTGTCCACAATCCTATGTCTAAAAATAAAAAAGACACATAAATGGTTTTGAAACTTCTTATTAGTTGATAAAACAAGCTTAATATTAGTTGATAAAAATGTTTCATAGGATGCTCTGATCAAAATAAATTTAAACAGCTGAGATATCCTACAAAACTGAATTGCATTAAATGGATTGATTTTTGAACTTTCAGAGGCAAGTACTTCAACAATTAGATGTCAGTTACTACTGGTATATCTGCTTAAATGTGGATATGCATTACTAGTTCCATCTAGTACCAATCTAACACTTCTTGTTGAAACTGTGTTGAGGGTATTACAAATTCAACAGCCATTTAATAAAACGAAAATAAGCAGGGGGGAAAGTGAGTCAGTTCCTCCTCAGCAAAAGTTGTCCTGTTTTCAGTTACACGAGTTGAATGCAAAGTGTCAGAATTACAGGTGCATCTACTGTGCAACTGCCCATCTTGGCAACCTTCCTGCCTCTTTTTTTTTTTTTTAAAAATTTTTTTTACTCAATTTGGAACCCAATACTCCTACACTCCGGATTTAGTTTTACAACCCAATTACGTCAATCATCCTAAATACATTATTTTCGCCCGCATTCCCTCGCCGTTAGCCGTTCATCTTGGGTCCAACTAGACACGGGCTTTAACTGCTTTGGAGAATCGCTGGAGCAGCGATAGATTAAGTGCTTTGGGGATCGCTGGAGCAGCGATAGATTTCGTTTCCGAGGTACAGTATATCACATGCACGCGTGCACATTTCTAACCGCAACTCGCTCCTCAACTCCGGAAATGCCCAAAGCACGCTGTACCTGCCCCAATTCACACGCTCATCTCTCTCTCTCTCCTTTACGGACATGACAGCGCAGAAAGCAGAAGCATCGCCTCGCAAGCAAGGCAGGCAGACAGAAACCGCGAGCTCGCATCGCCTGTACCTTCTTCACGTTCCGGGGCGGCTGGCGGCGGTTGCAGTCCCTCGCTGCCTCTCCAAACTGTCCTCTAAAAACGACACGCCTGACCCACCACGTCCCGCCTGAATCTCCCAGAGCTCCGGAGCGGCCGGAAAGCCTCGGACAGGTTCCCTGGTTACCGAGGGCAACAATCCTATCCCAGCGACAGCCGCGTTTACACACAGACATATATATATACACACACACATACAAACGAACGCACAGACGCGCGCGCGCAGCCACCGAGAGGTGTATGCACTACTGCACCTAGCAGCAGCGAACGGGGTCTCGGGAAGCCCCGCCTCTTTCTCGCCGCCTTCAGCGGAGCACGCAGGGCTCAGCTGCTGGGTGCTTTTTTTTTTTTTTTTTTTTTAATACTCCCGCGTCGGGAGGGAGGCTAGAAAGGAAGGCAGGAAAGGGAGCAGGTGCGTGCGCGTCTACTGGAACGGAGGGAGGGAGGGAGAGAGAGGTGAACTCGGCGGCCTCTCTAGGATCCGGCCGAGCAGAGGATGCTGCGCCAGAGCCAGGCCGGACGGGTCTGGGCGGGCGCGCGCGAGGCAGGATCGGGGCGCCCTCTTTGAGTCCGAGGACCCGAGCGCGCGCCTGCCCGGGAAAGTCTGCCTCTGGCCATTCGCTGCCAGCCAGGAGCAGCTATTGGAGCATTTGTGCCTCTCTCTCTCTCTCTCCCTCTCTCTTCCCCTCACTTTCTCCCCCCTCCCCCCTTTCTCCCTCTCTCTCTCTCCCACCCTTTCTCCCTCTCTCTCTCCCTCCCTCCCTGTTTCCCTCCCTTCCTCCTCTCTCTCTCCCTCCCTCCCACTCCGCAAAAATATTCCCCAGCCTCCTCGTTAATTGAAGGCTTTAGCCGCAGCGCGTAGGGCCGAATTTGTGGCAAGGGCGAGCGTATAACGTTTCTAGGGGAAAGGGTGATGTACTGTATACTATGGGGGCGGAGGAGGAGGTAGAAGAAGATCCTCCATTTTTTTCAAGGACAGAACCTCTCACGTGATGGAGCTAAAATCGAAGAGAAGCGAGTTACGGTTTGGGTAGCAAACCTGTGCCTCGCTTCACGACGGCCCACCCAAAAGGAACCTGTGCAAAAATGCAATTTCATTTCTTTTCCCTTGCACTTGAAATGTCAGATGCACATCACGTATTTTCACTCCGCTTAAGTCGTGACATCTTAAATCTCATGTACAGTTATAGGTAGACCTATATACCTGTATAAGTTTCACGAGAGCCCTGATCTGGCTCTCTTGAAACTTATACAGGTAGCCCTCGACTTAAAACCACCACAATTGGGAACATAATTTCCCTTGGTAAGCAAGGCAGTTGTTGAGTCTCATCCGATTTGATGACCTTTTTTGACGTGGTTGTTAAGTGAATTGTTGCAGTTGTTAAGTGACTCACACAGTTGTTAACCAAACACAGCTGCCCCCATTGACTTTGCATGTCAGAAGCTAGCTGGGAAGGACACTGCAGCCATCCTAAATAAATGCTAGTTGCCAAGCACCTGAATTTTGATCATGTAACTGTGGGGATGCTGCAACTCCTAGGTGCAAGGACCAGTTGTCAGCCACTTTTTTCATTGCCACTGTCGCTAAACAAATGATGGTAAGTCGATCCGCTGTGCAGCCTTCCCTTTCTGAGATTCTTTTCCCCCAATTTTGTATTCGTTTATTTTGCATTTTCTATTTTTTCTATAAAATTTGTTAAGATAAATATACATTTATTGGTAATAAAACTGTTCTGCAGATGGTTGTGTTTCTATACTTTCATATGACATATGTTCTTGTAATGCTTGATAAAAAGGGATTGCTTGACTGCCATGAGTTCTCAGTTCCAATCAAAACTATTGGGCTATTTGGATCATCATCATCATCATCATTATTATTAATCTGTGTTTTCCAATAAAGCACTTCAGCCACAGATTCACTCATTGGTGATTTTAAAACTATACTACTTATACTGGAATATGCTTTATTGGTAGTTATTAGGATAATTTGCAAGTACTCCTTGCTATAGCTAGAGATGCCTTACTGGGAACATCTTCTAAAACAGTATCCCTCAACTCTCTTCATGGACACATCCTTGTAGTTTTCTAGGTAGCAATACAGAAATTTGTTCTAGAATTTCCCAATCTTGGTATTCCTTGGCAAGTCCCAACCAAGAACTAACCAGGACAAACTCTGCTGGATCTCCCAGTCCTAACAATTTCCCACTTTGTTAGTGCTGCCACCTGCTAAGCGGGATCAGATCCAGTTTCCCTACTTGGTATGCTCCAAATGTTTGGTTACCACACTCATCAGCATGGCCGTTGCTCAACTGGAATATTCATTCGGCACCATTCTTAGCAGTATGAGGAATCTAAAACATCATTCCATTTGAGTTTTAAAACTAACTTGTTACTCAGAAGCAGAGGGGAGGTGGGGGTAATCAACTAAGGGAAGCTGTCAACATTCGGAAGGGACGGTGTTGTTTGCCTTGAAAAAGACAGTGATTGTGTGTCTTTGGAAAAGGCTGTTCCTGTGTTAGACAACTTCGACCCAGTGTGCGGCCTTCTCTTTCTGAGATTCTCTTGCCCCTGACTTTGTTTTTGTTTATTTTGCATTTTCTATTTTTTCTATAAAACTTGTTAAGATAAATATATATTTTAATGATCTTTTAAAATCAGAGTTTAGGTTGATCTGAGGTGGAACTTAAGCAGGTCATTGACTCCTGGTCCTCCTAAATCTCCTGGTGGCGTTTCATACTACTGGCCACGCCTATAAAAGTTTCAGGCCACCCAGAAGGGTTGAGATTCTGTTTTATCACTGAATATAGTAGTTGTTTATAGCATGTGTGATGGAATACTTTTCTTTCTCCACCTCTGTTTAACATTTGCTGGGAGAGTGTCAGCTAGTAAATTGAATTGAGATTTAGCAATACATCAATGATGTATTGCTGATGTAATGGAAATCCAGAACTGGTGTCTGAAGGCTGTGAGAATTTGAAAGGGAAAAAAACTATTTAAAATTGAATCCAAACTAGAAAGAATTAACAAAATGACAGAATTGGAAGGGATCTTGGAGGTCTTCTAGTCCAGCCCCCTGCTCAAGCAGGAAACCCTATACCAGTAATGGCGAACCTTTTAGAGACCGAGTGTCCAAAATCCAGCCCTGCCCCACCCTGCCCGCCACAGGCCCCTCACTGCCTCCATGGCTCACCGCAGATCGTTCAGGCAGCCCAGCAGCGCCATATCAGCCATGCCTTCTGCCTGCACCCCACAGCATCAACTGCGTGCAATGGAGCACAAGGGCGGAGTCTTGTCCCCGCTGCCCAGCTGCCATGTCCTTGGCTGCGCTGCTCCGTGAGGGCCACGCTCAGGGCCAATTCTCGGGGGGGGCTGCTGGTGAGGAGAGAACCGTGGGGGAGGTGGGGCTGGCGCAACAGCGCACGGGCCCACAGAGAGGACTCTCAGCTCCTGCACACATGCCATAGGTTCGCCACCACTGCCCTATACCATTTCAGACAAATGGTTGTCCAATCTCTTCTTAAAAATCTCCAGGGTTGAAGCATCCACTGTCTGGCTCTTTCTCGACTCCAGCAGTAGCTCTGGATGAGATAGCATTACTTGGGAGTAACAGGTGTGTAACAAGGTTGTTACAGACTTAAACAGCTACTGCTGGATAAGATGAAGACTGTTTATTTAGAGGGAAACCTTTGCTCAGCTTTGGCTTTCCTGGAGAATGAGGCCCTGCTTGACAACATCAAGCTATGGTCCTGTAAACTCCCAGTTAGATTACTGAAATATGGCATACATGGAGTTACTTTTAAAATCACCCAAAAGATGCAATTAGTAATTTGCACTTATTGCAGTTAATAGTCCCTGTTCACACATAATACTACTGCTGAGGCTTCTACATTAGGCTACCAGTAGTGCTGTTTTTTTTTAACTTCAAATTACACATTGCTTGGCACCAGCCCACCTACAGGATTTCAAATAAATCCTGCTTGTTCAAGTAGATGGATCTTGAATGTGGTTCCCCTCCCCCTAAAATCTAAAAGAAAGCAGGAAATTCTTTTTTTTATCCAATAATATTCACTTTACAGCCACCTATCAGAAATCCAGGTGGCACCACTACTGCTGACTGTTAGAAAACCTTAAAAACAGCTGCTCAGAAGGGCATTTTTTAAAAGATGTGTTATGAATATTTATTTATTTGATTTTATTAATCCCACCTTTATTATTGTTTATAAATAACTCAAGGGGGCAAATATACCTAATACTTCTTCCCCCTCTTCTTTTCTCCACAACAACTGTTGAATTTGTGTGAGAAAGACTGACTGGCTGAAAGTCACAATATGTTTTTCTAATTGTAATTTAAGATTCAGGTTGACTATTTTTAGGATTAGCAACTATCCCTTTTATATTTCTGTTATTTTAACTTTATTTAATTTATTGTACACTACCATTAATTTATTTGGATATTGATTTATGATATATACATAAAATAATTGTAAATAAATATACATAAATCCTTTTTTCGAGTCTCCAATGTGTTTCTGTTGCCTTTGATTGTTGACCCTCCGGGTCACATTTTTAGAGGGAGGGATTAGGAAAAGTCATCTCCTCCCTTTGCCTCCCTCCTATAGTGGCTCCTTCTGTCAGATGGGAAATGTATTCCATTGATAGAGAGTAATCACTGATTTGTGGATTCATAACCTTTATAACATTTAGTTGGTGGATCAAAATCCCTTCTGTTTAATTGACTAACTATTTAAACTGTTAGATCCAGATTTGAGTTCTGTGGAATTCTATTTGCATTCTTAGAAGCTGGTGAGTGGAAATATTTGCCAATTTCTCATTCCATTTGTACTCCTCTATGCTTGATAGACACTGAAAATGAAGCTCAAATACTTTGGCCACCTTATGAGAAGAGGGGGCTCAGTGGAAAAGACCTTGATGTTGGGAAAGATTGAAAGCAAAAGGAGAAGGGAATGGCAGAAAATGAGAGGGTTAGAGAGTGTCATATACACACTCACACATGAATTTGGGCAAACTCTGGGAGACAGTAGAGGACAGGATTGTGAAGAGTCAGATCGGATGCATCTTAGCAACTAAACAATATGCTTCCCAAAAAGCAGCTCCAGAAGGCTAGAGCAGTGATGGCGAACCTTTTAGAGACCGAGTGCCCAAACCGCAACCCAAAACCCACTTATGCATTATCGGGTGCTGGGTGGGTGTGGCCCTTTGGCCGGGTGTGGCCAATTGGGTGGGCGTGGCCCATTGGGTGGGCGTGGCTGCAGTGGTAACGGCAGACTGGGTGGGACTAAAAAGTTCAATCAATCAATTCCAACTTTGCAAGATCTTTTTTTTCCCGCGAGAAGTTGAAATTGACTGATTGAACCTTTTTTTTTTTTTTTGCACACGGTGGAGGCCTAAAGCGAACAGGTTTTATAAAACCCAGCTGAAGGCCTAGGACTGGGGCGATGGCGCGCATGCCCACAGAGAGGGCTCTGAGTGCCACCTCTGGCACCCGTGCCATAGGTTCGCCACCACTGGGCTAGAGGATCTTCTAGA